>NW_004444165.1:1556154-1606175 GCF_000243295.1 Trichechus manatus latirostris | reverse complement strand
AAGTGAGAATAACAGCACAATTCGAAGAGCGTAGTCAATGTCACTGAACTGTGCATGTAGAAATTTTTGAAACGGTGTATCTTTGGCTATGTGTATTTTCACCAAAAAAAAAAAAAGGTTGAGAAGTTAGAAGGTTGATATGTTGTGGGGTTGTTAACCAATGTCATAAACAACATGTGTACTTCTGTTTCATGAGAAACTATTTGTTCTGTAAGCCTTCACCTGAGGTACAATAAAAAAAAAAAAGTGTAGAAATCAGTGGTATTACTAAAAGTGGTAGAATGTGGATGCTGTTAGCTGTCATCAAGTCAGCCCCAGACTCATAGACACCCCACACACAATGGAACTAAATGCTGCCTAATCCTGAATCATCCCCATGATTACTTGTGCATTGGACCATTGGGATCTATAAGGTTTCATTGGCTGATTTTTCTGAAGTAGATTACCAGGCCTTTCTTCCTGGTCCATCTTGTTCTGGAAGCTCTACTGTAACCTGTTAAGCATCATAGCAATGTTCAAGCCTCCACTGAAAGATAGGTGGTGGTTGTGCAAGAGGCACATTGGCAGCTGCAGCCATAGTGTAGAAAATAGTGGTATTAGTAAGAGTGGTAGAAAATGGTAGGTAAATCTTAGTGATAATACCTCAAAGACTGCGGTGCTGGCAGAGGTGAAAAGGACTGTGGACTACAAAGAGGAGACCAGGGAGGCCTCATCTAGTCCTGTTAAGGAGTTGCTTTCAGCAAGCACAGCAGATATTTGTTCATTGGGGAGCAACAAAAAGACAATAAGAGATAAATTCATCACTTGTAATATTTTGCTTAGTTATAAAAATTGATGAACAGGACTGATCTACAGGTTATGGTTGGATAAGTTAAAATTTAAAATCTTGAGTCTGTGATTGGCCTTTAGGAGCTTATATCATTCTTGAAAAAATATGCAAAATATTATCATATGGTAATGTGGGTGTCATTTTTCAGAGAAAAAATGTCCAAAATTTTCAGTAAATTTTAAAGATGCTCATGATTCCAAAAACAGTCCACTGAACATAATAATAATATTTGAATTATACTACTAAGGATAATTTTCAGAAGGTGGCAAAAGTTGCTATGTTTTGTATTAATCCCTCAATTATATTTTACCATTACAGCTTGTGTTATAGTACAAATGGAAAAATATTACTAAGTGCATACATTTGTTGCCCTAGTTTATGAAAGATCATCAGTGTTTCAAAGAGTGCATGAGTAAAAGTAAATTATTTAACCAAATTGTGTTGGGAAATAGCGAGAAAAAAAGAACATAATTATGTTTTGTTTAATGTATTCTCCAAGGTAGAGCATAGTAATTTGTTTCATGACTTGTAATACATAGGGGTATTTCTAATAGATTTTCTTCCAGATATTTATCTGTCAATCTCCAACTCATTAACATTAGTTATTAATATTTTATTTGGAAGAAAGAACTTTAATATAGTGTAAACTAGATTTTAGCCAATATTTATACATCTAAAAATGTACAGCAGTCGTCATTGCATACAGTGGTGCAGGACCATAAAAATGACCATGCAAGCAGAAACCATGCATAGCATGTGAGGTGATCTTTCTAAACAATGCAAAATGTTACATTTGTTCTGTGACATTTAAAAATGTTTGTCCAAACACTAAAAGACAGTGAAGAGCAAAATGGCAGAGTGAGCAGCTACACACTCCTGTCTCCCACAAAAACACCAAAAAAAAAAAAAAAAAAGGGCAGAAACTGACAGAACTAACTTTGTCAGAACTCTGGAAACAAATCAGAAGGTTATAGCAATTAAACCAACACTGAATCAGGAAATAGGTGATGTATAAAGAGTAGGAAAACTTTGGTTTTCCACTCATCTGTGGCCCTCCCTGGCTCTGTGTGGCCTCTTTAAAGCCGAAGTGTCCTGCACTTCCAAAGATGGTGCCTGGTCTCTGGCTCTAGAGACAGCGGAGCAGACTATATTTGCAATTTATTGTGTGTGTGTCTATTCTAACCTGTCTTGGGGGCTGCCTACAGGACTGAAGCAAGGTATTCATCTAGGTCTGGCCTGTCTCAGAGCTCACACAGGGCTGAGGGTAAGCAGACAATTATTGAACTGCCTCTAGCCATCTGGGGCCAGAGAGTACAATTAAAGCATACAAAAGGTGCCTAAGAACTGGACAGGAAAGAGAGAGGGATTCTTTTCAGAAATTAAGGATTTCAACAGCACCATGTATATGTGGAGACTGAGAAAGCTATACACTTGCCCAGTGCAAGATGCATGAAGAAACTACTTCATAAGACCCTGTGCTCTCTCTTAGGGCTGATCCCTAGGCTCAGGTCAAGCCAGATGAAGTGTTGAAGGAAGTCCCCTGCGCAGAGCCAATTTTCAAAAACCAGAAGAAGTATTTTTGTTTGTTTGTTTTTGCCCCTGTCATTTAAGAAAATTTCTGTCAAAACACTAGCTGAATACAAGGAACAGAGACTCAGCATCCACAATTGTCCAGGAAGGCCGGTTTTGCATAAATCGTTAGGAGAAGTCACTAAAAAAGGACAACTATAGTCTTCAACTATAACAAAACAAACAAAAATCAAACCTGGAGAAGAAGAATCTGAATTTCAGAATTACCATGTTATAACATTCAAATGTTCTGGTTTCAACAAAAAAATAAAAAGAATACAAAGTAACAGGAAAGGATGGCCCATTAAAAAGAACAAAGTAAAGTGAAAGAAACCAAATCCAATGAAGTGTAGATAATGAATATAGTAAACAGATTCTTTAAAACAACAGTATTAAATATACTCAAAGAGTTAAAGGAAATTAGGAAAAATATACATGAACAAAATAAGAATATCAGTAAAGATATAGAAATTATAAAAAGGAATCAGAAATACTGGAGCTGAAAAATTCACTGGGGGGATTCAACAGCATTATATGAGCTGAAAGAAGTAAGAATCAGCAAACTTGAAAATAGGACATTGAAACTATAGTGTTAGAGGAGCAAAGAGAAAAAAAATTGAGAAAAGTGAATAGAAACTAAGGGACTTGTCAGACTCGATCAAGGGGATCAACATACATATTATGGGATTCCCAAAAACACGAGAGAGAAAGGGACAGAAACAATATTTGAAGTAAGAATCACTGAAAACTTCCCGAATTTGATGAAAGATATGAATCTACGCATTCAAAAAGTTCAACAAACTACAAGTAGCATCAGTCCAAAAAGAACTACACCAAGATAAATTGTAATCAAACTCTGTAAATCAACAATAAATAGAGAATCCTGAAAGGAGCAAAAGAGAAGCTACTAGTCACCTCCAAAGATCCTCAATTAAATTGAGTACTAATTTCTTCTTAGAGACCAAGGAGGCTAGAGGGCAGTAGGATGATATATTTAAAGTGCTGAGAGAACAGATCCGTCAGCCAAAAATTCTATGTCTGACAAAACTCTCCTTAAAAAAGGAAGGTGAGGATAAATAACTAAACATAAGAAGTAAAATAATAAAACTCTTAAAAGAAAACATAGAGAAAAAGCTTAGGAACCTAGTTTTCAAAAATAGATTCTTAGATATTATACCAAAAGTATGAGCAACAAATACAAAACAGATAAATTGGACTTCATTAAAATTATAAGCTTTTATGTATCTAATGAATTTATCAAGAAAGTGAAAAGACAACTTATAGAATGGGAGAAAATATTTGGTAACCATATATCTGATAAGGGTTTAATACCCAGAATGTTTGAAGAACTCCTACAACTGAACAACAAAAAGACAATCCAATTAAAAAATGGGCAAAGGACTTGAATAGATATTTCTCTAAATAAGATATAAACGTAGCCAATAAGCAGATGAAAAGATCTTCAGTATTGCTAGTCATTATGGAAATAAAAACCACAACAAGATATCACTTCCCACCCACTAGGATGGTTATTATCAAGAAGAAATAGAAAATAACAAGTGTTGGTGAGGATGTGGAGAAATTGGAACCTTTATTCATTGCTGGTGGGAATAAAACATGGTACAGCCCCTGTGGAAAACAGTTTGGCAGTTACTCAAGAGGTTGAACATAGATTGCTATCTGACCCTACAATTCTTTTCCTAGGTATATGCCCAAAAGATTGGAAAGCAAAGACTCAAACATATACATGTACACCAATGTCTATTGCAGCATTATTCACAATAGCCAAAATATAGATACAGCCAAAGCGTCTATCAACAGATGAATGGATAAATAAAATGCAGGTATATACTAACAATAAAATATCGCTGTTGTGTTAGTGTCATCCAGTTTGTTCCAACTTATAGTGACCCTATGTGCAACAGAATAAAACACTGCCTGGTCCTGCGCCATCCTCAAAATCATCGCTATGTTTGAGCCCGCTGTTGCAGCCACTCTGTCAATCCATCTCCTGGAGAGTCTTCCTCTTTTTCACTGACCCTCTACATTACCAAGGATGATGTCCTTCTCCAAAGACTGGTCCCTCCTGATAATATGTCCAAAGTACATGAGATGAAGTCTCACTATCCTTGCTTCTAAGGAGCTTTCTGGCTGGCTGTACTTCTTCTGAGACAGATTTGCTCGTTCCTCTGGCAGCCCATGGTATATTCAATATTCTTTGCCAACACCATAATTGAAAGGCATTAATTCTTCTTTGGTCTTCCTTGTTCATTGTCCAGCTTTCACATGCATATGAGGCAATTGAAAATAACATAGCTTAGGTCAGGCACATCTTAGTCCTCAAAGTGACATTTTTGTCTTTTAACACTTTAAAGAAATCTTTTGAAGCAGATTTGCCTAATGTAATACGTTGTATGATTTCCTGACTGCTGCTTCCATGGGCGCTAATTGTGGATCCAAGTAAAATGAAATCCAAGTAAAACTTCAGTATTTTCTCCATTTATCATGATATTGCTTATTGGTACAGTAGTGAGGATTTTTGTTTTCTTTAAGTTGAAGTGTAATCAATACTGAAGGCTGTGGTCTTTGAATTTTCATCAGAAAGTGCTTCAAGTCCTCTTTGCTTTCAGCAAGCAAGGTTGTGTCATTTGCATATTGCAAGTTGTTAATAAGTCTTCCTCCAATCCTGATGCTGCATTCTTCCTTATATAGTCCAGCTTCTTGGATTATTTGCTCAGCATACAGATTGAATAAGTATGGTGAAAGGATACATCCCTGATGCACACCTTTCCTGACTTTAAACCATGCAGTATCCCCTTGTTCTGTTCGAACAACTGCCTCTTGATCTATGTACAGGTTCCACATGAGCACAATTAAGTGTTCTGGAATTCCCATTCTTCACAATGTTATCCATAATTTGTTATGACCCACACATTCGAATGTCTTTGTACAGTCAATAAAACACAGGAAAACCTCTTTCTGGTATTCTCTGCTTTCAGCCAAGATCCATTTGACATTAGCAATGATATCCATTGTTCCACATCCTCTTCTGAATCTTGCTTGAATTTCTGGAAGTTCCTTGTCAATGCACTGCTGCAATTGTTTTTGAATTGGAATGTTACTCAGCCATAAGGAGAAATGAAGTTCTGATACATGCTTACAACATGGATGAACCTTGAAAATATTATGTGAAGTGAAATAAGTCAAACAAAAAAGTACACATATTGCATGGTCCCACTTATATGAAATATCTAGATTAGGCAATTGCATGGATACCAAAGTTTAGTAGTGTTTACCAGGGGCTAGGAGGGAGGGATAAATGTGGAGTTAGTGCTTAAAAGGCACTGCGTTTCTCTTTGGGGTGATGAAAACTTTTGAAAATAGATAGATTCACAGCATGGTGAATGTCATGTCACTGAATTGTACACTTATAAATTGTTAAAAAGCAAATTCTTATTATATATTTTACCACAATAAAATTGTAAAAAATATAAAAACTATCTTACTGTCTGCTATAAATGTATAGGAAAATGAAAAAATAATAAAGCTAATATTTATTAGCTATACAATTTAAAAAATTGTATATATTTACTATATACTATACAATTTAAAAAATTAGAAACACTAACATTTAAAGCATTCTTTGTTAAATCATGGCAAGTGTAGTTTGAACAGTGCTTCCTGTCCTCTCTTATAACTTACAATATTTTTATTTCTAAATATCACATGAGTTTATCAGGGAAGACAAGGAGACAACACAACTATATGTTTTGCTTTCTCTCTGGGAACTGAATTACAGATTTTTTTCTTTTTTTATTTTAATGTGATTGGTCATTGATTATGATGTGCATCTGTTATTTATGTAATGGCTTGTGAACTGAAGAGGTAGCAATGATGTTTGTACTTTATGCAATTATTCACAGTTAATATACCATGGTAACTGAAATGTGTGCCATGTCATTGGGATGCTGGTAACTGAAATGTGTACATTTTGGAACCATGTAAATCTAGGACTGCCTGTATTTACCACTTCTAGAACTAAGGGGGATGTTAAATTTAGTTAATAGTAAACACTTTCCTCTTTGACGGATCAGGTGGCTCAGCAGGGGTAGCCAGAAAGGGTAACTTACGTGGGGCTTAGTTTTACCTTCATAAGCTTGACAAAAACCCTCCCAAGCACTCAGGTAAATAACTAAAAACACAGCTTCAAGACAAGTGTTCCAGCTGCCCTAACCACAATGACACCCATAAGCCTCTTTTATAAAGAAATTCTGGAATCCTCACAACGTCTTCACCCCTATATTTGATGCTGCTACCAGCAAGAGAGCCCAGCATAGGAAAATACAACTTTATAGAGACCAGCATTCAGTTGGAACTTTGAGCCCATTAGTCTTTCACTAAATATTAGCCAGTGTTTCTCTCTTCTCTCTGCAAAACTGATAGTCTGTAAACCTGCCAGCTCATGTCCATTATCTGTAATTACAGACCTGGACACAGATATCTAATCCCATCAGACTATGTTGTGCTTTACAGAGATGGTTTTACAGAGATCCCATCCATTCCTCCTACACAGAATCCTTCTTCACTTTTCTTATTTCCCATTTTCCCACATGGGTGCTCTATTCTAAAATACTATTTTCCCAAATTTTAGGCGAATATTATGTTCACATTATGTACAACCACAGTCCATGTACATTTCTTCTATCTGTTCATTTTACTTGCAAAGAGAAAAAAAATAGTTTTAATGGACTAAAAAACTATAAAAATTTTTTTCTTTATCTAGTATATATTTTGAGAATTTACAAAAGCTGAAACTTCTTAGCAAAGAAAAAAACTTTGTTAACAGGGGAGAGCAAAAAGGACATCTTTTCCAAAGACTATGGATGCTTTAAAGGTTTTGTTTTGCTTTCCTATGGAAACAAAATAATTCATTTTTCTTGAGGCAGATACTAAACCTTTGTTATTGTGCTCTGCAGGAAAAGAAAGCCCTAGAAAACTTCTCAGTAGTCCGGAGCCAATGTCAATTTCTTTTATCTGACATTACCAGAGTTCAAAGATTGTTGCAAATGTCAGCAATCAAATCTACAAAAGATGTCTCTGAGGATGGGATTAGGAAGCAAACACATCCTGAGGTCAACTGTTAACCTTAGATGATACCTTCTATACACCAACAAAACATCAAGGAGCTTAGAATCAAGGAAAATCCACTCTAATTAATACTTACTAACAAAGGTCAGCCACAAGGAGTAATTAGACCTGTGTGCAATGCCCAGAGAGCCTAATCCTCTGCTTGTTTTGCAATTTTCAAGTAGAAGCCCCTGCTATGGGTGAGGGGTACCCACAGGCTGTTGTAACATGAAAGTGTTGAAGATTAGCACAGACAAGCGTTAGGATATGGAGTTGGGAGAAGAGCAACTAGGATGTAGGAGCCAAGAATCAGCAAGTGCACCGATCATCACTTCCAGGTTAAGGTGAGAGTAAGGAATTATATCTGTATCGCAGTCAGATGAAACAGGCAAATTTTACAACCAAGTGACTTAACTGGAGTGAAGAACTCTCAGATCATATCCTAGACCTTGTAATTATGTGACAATTAAGCAAAAATATCTTGACCAAAGCTTGGATTTTGAGGGGCAAGACTGAACTAGTGTTAGAATCTAGTCCTAGGGCATGATCCACACACAAATTCACGTAAATCAATATTTTTTCTATGGCAGGTCTCTCTGAAGGCCTAGGCTTCATACCCCTTTGCCTTTCTTTCTTTTTCATTAAATTAAAAGAAACAAATTTAAAGGTAAGTTTAAATATGTATATGTTTACACGTATATAAATTTAAAAGCATGTTATATTTACCAATTGCTTTGGAAAAACACTTTCACTTTGGGAAATCCAATATTTTGCCTTCAAGAACAATGTCTCCATGAATCAGAGTCTCTGAGATGAACATTCAGATCTGAAAATTATTAATCTGTTCCCTAACATTCCTTGGCACTGAGAATTTAATGAAGTCTAAATAGTAATAGTTTATTTTAGTTAGCTATAGTGAATTTTTCACTTTGGTCAAGTGATAAAGAGCTTTATCCATTTTGTCACTTCTTTATTCAGAGAAAATTACTGGCCTACAGTGTGGCAAGAGCTTTATTTTCTATTTATTAGGGATACAAATATGAATAAGATAGAGTTCCTATCTTTAAGGGCTTAATTTCTAGGAAATTTGAGAGATGGAGGGAGGTGGAAGCAGAAGACTCCAAGATCAACAATTGAGGGATGAAGGAATGGGCACAAGCATTGTCCTTCTAGACAGACAATTGGAGTACAAGTAGGTAGATATTCCTAGCCCCATATAGGCAAGTCTTTCTTGCAAATGATGCTAATCAGCATGTTAGATTGTTAGGTGTGGGGCAGTAAGAACAACGCTGTGAACCAGAATCAGCATAAGACTGGTTCCTATGAGAGGGAGGTCAAGTATTCTTCCACCTTCCCACTTCTCCATCATTTCACTGCCTTAGTCCTCTGCTGGATTCAATAATTCACTGCAAAGATCACAAAGAACTCACAAGAACTCACAGACTATACTCTCAGTTACATGGTTTATTAGGGTAACAACTCAGAATTTAACAGGATACATTTGAGACGCAACTCAGGGTAAATGTCAGATAATCGAGGATACAACTCAAGGAAGGTCTGAGAAGGTCCCCAAAGCAGAGAGCTATCTCCCTTAGTCAGCCAGGGCAGCTTCAGACAAGTTCCTCACTGGAACAAGTCTCTCTCAGGGTGACGACTCTCAGACAGCTCTCCTCTTGATCAGGACTTCTCTGCCCTCCGGTTCTAGGGTTTTTATAGGCCAGTCCACCTACTCCTTGTCAATTACAAGGTGGACTCCCTAACCAATGCAAGTAAAGGTTTGCTACTGTACCAGGCTCCCCAGCCAATCCCAGTAAAGGTCTACAGGGTGGGCAATAAACTGACAAATCCTTGGAAGCTATTTATGGGCACAGAAAACCAACCAACTCCCTGCAAGCCACTTATGCAGATAGCAAATCAACCAACCTCTTGCAAGATTGCAGCCTGAGCAATCATTCTGGGAGAATTACAAACTCAGAGCCATATAAGAGAAACCTACTGCACTGCAGGGTCTAATAGAAACTATCATTCAAAATATTGTAGATTGCACAAAATAGTCAGAGGTAGATAGCAATCTTTACAATGGTAATAAAAACACAAACCCATTGCCATTGAGTGCATTCCGACTCATAATGACCCTACCAGACAGAGTAGAACCACTCCGTAGGGTTTCCAAGGAACAGCTGGTAGATTCCAACTGCTAACATTTTGGTTAGCAGCCAAGTTCTTAACCACTGCACAGCCAGGGCTCTGCAATGGTAATAGGTGGTGACAATATGTATAGTGTCAGAGGTGGTTTCCATCTTTGCAGTAAAAAAGATGCATTTATGTTTATTGTAACCAACTTGGATAGTCGGTGTAGGTGTCCTAATGTCATAGAGATAGCAGGTTTGTTGTTTTTTGTTTTTTTTTTCAGTTTTATCCATTGCTACATTCCTAGCACTAAGCATACTTACAGCATATTGAGTATCCAATAAGTATTTATAGATTATCATGTAATGGCAGGAGTTGGGCTCTAGCATTAGATTTTTATTAACCTCTACCTGATAATGCTATATTCAGAGAAAAGCATCTTTGAAGGGTGAAATCAAAACTAATGCCCATGATTGGACGTGACTTATGTTGTTAGCCAATGGAAAATTACTATGCCTCTAACAACCGTGTGGACCAGAAGCATGAAAGGAAATATGCCGTTTTATGGAAAAGCTAGAATTTTAATATATTATGGCCTGATAATGAGTTTTACCTATTACAAAGTGTTCTCTGAAATGAGGGACATGTACACACGATTGACATGCATTAAGTAACATTTCAATAACATTAAAACACATAAACCAAAAAAAAAAACAAAACTATTGCCATCTAGTCAACTCCGACTCACAATGGCCATATAGGACAGAGTAGAAATGCCCCATAGGGTTTCCAAGGAGCAGCTGGTGGATTCAAACTGCCAGCGTTTTGGTTAGCAGCCCTAGCTTTTAACCACTGCACCACTAGGGCTCCTTTAAACACATAGTCAAAAGCTATTTAAGCATCTTTCACTCTTTTGATTTTATCAAGTACATATGTCAATTTGCTGTTACTATGCCTTTTACACCTCACTAATACTTGCTAATCTCCTTTTCTGGAAGACAAAGCAAGTTTTGTTATTAGAGGCTTTGTTAGATAAAAGTATCTAAATTAAGTTTTAAAATCTTGTTTTGTTTTTAATTATTTTCATAGTTAGCTTCAATTACAGTAAGTGATAGTGGCTTTTTTTATAATAATAAAACTTTTCCTAAAAATACTTTTTCTTTAAATGAGTTGATTTAATAAAAATAAACAGCTCAGCAGAAGAAACTTGGACATCTTTAAAAATGCAAAGGGGATTTTAAACACACTAAAATTTGGGGAACATAAAATTCCAAAGACATAAAATTGGTTCATAATGTGTCATGAAAGATAACAGATGTATCAAGACTAGAGCTTGGCCTAATATGGGATAAAGATCTTTTCATAACAATATATAAAGATTAAAAAAAAGGATCACCCCAAAAGAGAAGTCTAATTCCTCTCCTGCAACCTCTGTGGCTCACACTGCTTGTCCAAATAACAAATCCATTGTCTTCATCATCCCAAATATTCTCTGATCCTGATTGCCTGCCCAGTCTGACCTACAAAAGTCTGTCGCCTTTTGATTTTTGATCGTCTACCTGGTTGTTATTCTCTGTTAATTCTGACCCTGTTACTAGTACACAGATACACTCTAAACTGCTTGACTTATCATGACGTCTATCTTCCCTTTGATTTTCTATTCCTCTGTTCTCAACCCTGCATTAGCTTTCTCCCAAGACTAATACAGGTCCTTTGTTTCCAAACACAATATAGTCTCCCCAGTCAGAGTTTTTGGGTATACATCCATGAAATTGCAAACCAGAGGGAAAATTCTAACTTCCATGTCACAATATAATTCTCTTCAGAAGTAGACTTATCTTAACGGTAAAAAGCAAAAGTCCCTTTGGCAAAACCCCTTTACAAGGTTATGTACCTTTATCCATAATTTTATATTCTTTTTCTGTGAGATTGCTTGCAAAATTGTACTTAAGCTTCAGACCCCACATTACTTGGGTCAGCTCCAGCTTCAACTATGACAGTAAAATCAATCAGTCATAGTAGAAAAATATTGAAATATTTATAAAGAAATAATAGGTACAATAATAGCTTGGACACTGAGAATCAAAACCACCTACTCTCTCACACAGCTTACTGTCTAAAATAACACTATTTTAGTATCATTACCATAACTTTACTTAGTTGTTATATTATGATTCTTACCCAATCCTAATCAACACCCCCACTTCCCACATTGAAATATCCACCTTAAATCAAACTGTAAATTCTTATTAAAATCTAATCTTTTCCTTCCCCCTACTAGAAACGTTAAGTTTTGTGAAAGTGGTGCTGTCCTTTACCCCGGTAAGCAATAAACTCAATTCTGTTTATGGTGGTGATATTTGAGAAGTTGACATTCAACAGTTCACAAGTCCTTTTATATATTCATTTTAGCTGCAAACATCTCTAAATTATGGCCAGAATATTTAAGAAGATATTTTGTTATCGAATCATTTTTTGCATCATAGTGACCCCTTGCAACAGAGTAGAACTGTCCCATAGGATTTTCTAGATTGTAATCTTTAATGGAGTAGACCACCAGGTCTTTCCCTTGTAGAACCATTGGTTGGGTTCGACCTGCTGACCTTTTAGTTAACAGTTGAGTGCTTAACGGTAGTACCACCCTGGTTCCTTTCAGAGGATATAATTTGCTAATATATGAACAGAAGAATCCAACATGTTGACACTTACAGTTACCCTTCTTAATTTTTTCATCATTCTTTGGAAGATAAATGTCTTAGTTACCTAGTGCTGCTATAACATAAATACCATAAGTGGATGGCTCTAACAAATAGAAATTTATTTTCTCACAGTTTAGGAGGCTATATGTCCAACTTCAGAGCGCTGGCTCTAGGGGAAGACTTTCTCTCTTCATTGACTCTGGAGGAAGATCCTTGTCTCTTTAACTTCTGCTCCTGGAAATCTTCATGTGGCTTAGCATCTCTCTTCCCCCACCTCTGCTCTGCTTGCTTGTTTAATCTCTTTTATATCTCAACACAGATTGACTCAAGATACATCTTACACTAATCCTGCCATATTAACATAAAAAGACAGCCCATTCCCAAACGGGATTATAATCACAGGTATAGAGGTTAGGATTTAAAACACATATTTTAGGGGGACATAATTCGATCCATAACATTCCATCTTTTGGCCTCCCAAATTCATGTCCTTCCCACATGTAAAACACATTGAACCCATCACATCATCTCCAAAGTCATAAATCAACTCCAAGTCCAAAATCTCATCTTCTGAATTATCTAAGTCAAATATAGGTGAGACTTTAGGTGTATTCCATCTTCATGCAAAATTCCTCTTCATCTGCAAACCTGTGAAATCTAGACTACAAGTTATCTGTTTACAAAATACAATGGTGAAATAGGCACAAGACAGACATTTCCACTACAAATGGAAGAAACTGAAGGGAAAGAAGGAATAACAGACACCAAGCAAGTCCAAAATCCAGCAGAACAAATTATATGAGCTCTCAAGACTTGAAAATAATCTTCCACTCTCTGAGAGCATCTGGGCAATGGCCCTCACCCTCCAGACTCTGGGTGCTGGCCATGCCCTCTGGAATCTGGGCGGAGACTTCTTGGCCCTGGTTTTCAGTTCCACCTTCCGGGTCCCCTGGAATTGCAACTTTGCTCCCTCGGCTTAAGGTGGACCTATTCTTGTAATCCATCTGAGTGGCGACCCACCCCCACGGCCCTGGCAATCCTTGTTTTTCTGCTCTTTGGGCATGGCAACCCTACCCCCTCAGCATTGGACAGCAGCCCCAACCCCCTGGCACACTTTAATGGCAGCCTCACAATTCAGATCCAAGTTGGTGAAGGTCTGACTCTTTGAAACCTAAGAGGGTATGGCCCAACATTTGAGATTCAGGAGACCATGGCCCCACCCATTAAAACTGAAAAGGCCCTGCTTCCCATGCTTCTTCCAGCAGTTCTGCTGATCTCTGAGCTTCTCCAGGGATGGTTGTTTTCTTGGAGGACAACAGATGTAGCTCCTTTGACCTGTTTCTCACCTGTAGAATTCCAAGAGGCAGACAGTGTTCTTTCCTTTCATTATTTCTCTGTCCCCTTCAGTCTAAGCTAGTGAGTTTTTTTCGTGTGGTAGTTGGTTAGATCCATAAGTCACAGGCTTAATCCCTTTAACAAAAGATTGTGTAGCCACATCCTTGGTGAACATTCTAAGACACATGTCCTTAGTTTGCACAACAGAATTTTCTAAATTGTTAAGTTCTGTTTTCATTTTGCACAGTTCATTTTTAAATCAATCTCTTTCCGCTTGCATTTTACTATAGGTGGCAAGGAGAAACCACACTACCCCTTTAAGATCTTGCTTAGAAGTCTCATCAGCCTGATATCTAAGTTTATCACTTACAAGTTCTACCTTCAACCAAACATTTGAACACAATTCAGACAAGTTCTCTGTCACTGCATAACAAACATCTCCCTTGCTCCACTGTCCATTCATATGTTCATCATTTTCTTTTAAAGCCTCACCAGAAGCACATTTAATGTCTACATTTCTAGCAACATTCTGTTACTGGTGCCGCATGTATTGTCTAAGATGATAGAGACTTTCCTTATAGCTCTCCTCACTTCCTTCTGAGCCCTCACCAGAATTGCCTTTGATGTCCATAATTCTACCAACAGTCTCTTCAAGGCGATCTAGGCTTTTACTATTTGGCACCTTAAAACTTTCCTACTACCCAATTCCAAAACTGCTTCCACATGTTAGGTATCTATTAGAGTAACATGCCACTCTTCCAATACCAAATTCTGTCTCAGTTAGCTAGTGCTACTGTAACAGAAATACTACAAGTGGATGACTTTAACAAACAGAAATTTATTTTCTCACAGTTTAGTAGGCTATAAGTCCAAATTCAGAGCACCGGCTCTAGGGGAAGGCTTTCTCTCTGTGTTGGCTCTGGAGGAAAGTCCTTGTCTCTTCAACTTTTGCTCCTGGGCAATCTTCATGTGACTTGGCATCTCTCTTCCCTCATGTCTATTCTGCTTGCTTGTTTAATCTCTTTTATATCTCAAAAGAAATTGACTCAAAATACACCCTACACTAATCCTGCCCCATTCTCAAATTGGATTATAACCACAGGCATAGAGCTTAGAATTTACAACACATAATTTTGGAAGACATAATTCAATCCATAACAATAAACTTCAGAATATTAATGTTTAAACACCAAATCTGAAATTCATAAAATTTTTAAATTTCTTCTGAAAAAATGTGGACTTTTGAAAAGTAACAGTTGTTTGGTTTTCATGGCAAACAAATAGAGCAGAATGAATTTTTGGAAATGATTACATGTGATTTCCATTGCTTTCGTGAGATTTAAATTAAGAGTCTTAAACCACCACATTTTAGTTCCATAAATCAGGGAAACAGAGGATCAAGTAAAGAATGTCCTGGTCCCCAATTTCAATTTTTCCAATTCTTCTCCTTACTGTTCCTATCAACTGTAATTCTAGGAGAAGAATTGGGAGGGAAGAGTTACTGAAGTTTGCATAAAAGAAAGAGGAGCTAGCATGACTACATTACAAAAACAATCATTGGCACTTTGAAATTACTGCCTGTTCTCCATTGCTTCAGACACAAGGCAGACACCCTCCTTCTGCTTTTTACTCCTGCAGCCACAGTATGCTGCTTCTTTCTTTCTCCAGTCCTGCTGTTTCTGATAGTCATTTAAACCAGTCTCATTTATGTAACAATGCGTGTGATAATGGCTTGGGAGGTGACGAAGAGGATGAATGAAAATTTCGGAGCCACAGTTTTTAAATATGTGTCCTGCATTCCTCTGTGATAGTGTTCGATAGTAACTGGTTTACTAATAGCTCATATTGGTAGTGATTGCTTTGAAAATTAGATCAAATATATTTCCAGAGAGGTGGGAAGAAAACAAAGGTGAAAGGATTAATAGGTTGCAAAAAGATGAGGGATGTGAAGGTCTTCAGGTCAGGTCAAGAAATAGGTCCTAAATCTTCCATCAGCAGCTATTTTTGACTTAACTATTTACTGTTGACCTTTCCTAAAAGAGAAATGCAATCTTTGCTTAAAGAAACTTTTGAGGTTTTTTTTGGTATCAAATTCCACAGTAAAACAAAACCAAAAATAAAACAAGTTGGAAAGGAAGTGAAAGAGAAACAAAGGAATGAAGGAATGAAGGAAGAAAAGATGGAAGAAGAAAGGGAGAAAATTATAAAGCAAAATTATTCTCTATATTTCTTTCAAAGAAATGAGAGGTTATATATCAAGTGATTATGGAAGGGGCTTCATAGGCCCGGCTCACTACTATTTACTCCCCATTGCTAACTGCCACATTGTCTCGTGATTTTTCCCTCCCGTTCTAGTCTCTACAAAAAGGTTTAAGATTAATCGATGTTCCTCTCTGGAGGATGGGAAATGACTGATAATGATCTAAGAATGAAAAACCAAACAAGGCACCGATCTTGTGACAAGAAAAAGCAGGATGTCACCAGATAATCCCCAAAGATGTCACCAGATAACCTCTAAGAATACCAGTAGAAGATTAACTCATCTGAGACATCACCACCTCAAGGGGAAACTAACACAAACTTCTAAGATCCATAGTTCTGTCCCTATAAAAGTCTTCATCCGATCTCCAGTGGGGGAGATGGGTTTTTTGGAGGAATCTATTCCCCTCTGTCTCCTATATATCTATATATAATAAATACCTTGCTGCTCACCTCATCCCTGTCTCAGAACTGGCTATTGGGGGCAGGCGGCTCCAATCCACATTATTGCGGTAACAAATTTGGTGGCCCGTAGGGGGAAATCAAGCTGCTTGAGATGCAGCAGCCCTGGGGCAGGGCCTGGGGCTGAACGATAGCTCTCCCGACGAGCGGCCTTGAGAGGTTTCATTTGCCTCTGGGGAGACTATCGGCCAGACCTGGGTCTGTCACGGCACCTCTGGTGCCGAACCGCACCAAAAGAGGTGGGTGAAAGAAAAGCAAGCCCTGCGTAGGAGGGATCCCGAGGTGAGTCCTCGACTCCTCTCCCTGTTGCGCGCTCAGCGCCAGGGTGGTCAGGGCAGGCCCAAGGTTTCCGGAGCGGGACCTGAGCCCTTGGTTTCTGGGGTGACAGGCATCCCCAGATGACCGTCCCCGTGAGTAGGCTTGCCAGTAGGGATTCCTGGTGACTCTAGAATTCTGGTTCTGGGTGTGTGAATGCTTGTGTGTCTGCGAGGTTGAGATTCTTTAAGATAACTTCTGCTAGCAAACAGGGCCATCTGAGATGCTGAAGGGGATCGAGAAAATCTCCGTCAGCTTGCGGGATTTATTCCTTTACTGTGGTTTTGTGTCTGTCCTGTCCATTTGTTTACTGTGGTTCTGTGTCTGTCCTATCCATTGTCTGTGTGTAACTAGTATTATACCATCTGCTTGGGCACCTTGATTCGCCTATTAAGAGAAAGCTTCAGAAAGAAGGAAACCAAAAGCTTGAACCTTTGATAAATGGGCTTGGATTTTCCCCCTACTACTGATTCACTGGTTTGGGGTTCATATTTAAAAACACTATAAACTGAGTATACTAGAAGTAACTTAAACTTTCAGTGGCCACTTTGGGAAAATGAGCTTGCATTTGTGTTGTCCTTTTTCTCCTTAGGGAACTTTGTTTGATGCTCAGGTTTTGTCCAGAGGTCTAATATTCCTCCATCTAAGGCTCCGGCAAGTTAATAAGTTTTATCTAGAACCTGTTTATGTGGTCTTTCTGTCTCCTTTTGTTCTAAGAGCTTGCTTCTGGTCTAGAGCATTGTGTCTAAGTTTGTCTTGTATTAAATTGGTGGCTATGGCTAAGAATTGCTGTATTTTGTAGGGCTAGTCATAGAACCTCAGTTCTTTCTTCTTCCGGAAAAAACTGCATCTTGTGTCTGTCTTATGATTTAGATTTTTAAAAGCTACTTGGAGAAACTTTGATATAATTTGGTCTATTTGAGAAGTACACTAAGATCTTTATGTTTTATACTATGTCAATCTTAAAAGCAAAACGTTTCTAAGTAACTTAAGCTAGATATGAAACGTGTTTTATTTAAGGAAAAAGGATAGTTTTGTCTTAAAGTAAAAGTAGCAGTTCCAGAACAGTAAAAAAGAAATTAGTTATCTCTTGCCCTTAAATTCCTAGGTCAATTTAAACATATGTAAACGAACTGGGATGATGCCCCAGTCTTGCTAACCAAGAATTGTTGGATTCATTTACAAAATTGCTAAAGAGCTTTGCTGTTTACTGGGTAGATAGCCTTTCAAAATGCCTCCATCACCTTAAACATATGTAAAAGTCTTCCATGAGTGAAGAGAGTGAGGGCGGCGCACAATCAGACCTCCCCAACTCCCAGTCTCCAAGGTCCTGTAGGTCTAGGAAGCTTTTGAAAGACCCTTTCCAGGTAAGCGGAGACTGTTTTAAGACAAAAGGTAAGAAAAATTGCTGCTTTGCTATATTATCAGAAATTGGGCAGATCCTAATCATAAAATTGTAAACAAGTTCTCTCTATTATAGGGGAACTTTAAGAAGTCAAAAAAAAAAAAAAAAATAGAAATCACAATGAGACGCACCTGAAGTGGCCTGGAAAAATGTTTCTAGCAGTAGCCAGACACTTTAAGGTTATATCCATATCAATGAATTGGTCAATTGAGCAGAGAGACTGTGATTTCCAAAGCCAGTTGATACAATCTTTAACGGCTAAAATTAGACTGGGAAAAATATGAGAAGTAGTAAAAGTTGAATGAAATCTTAGAATGTTTAAATAAACTTTCCTTTCAGCAACAGTTACATTTTATGATACATAGGCTTAAAATAATTTCAACATTTTGGGTAACTTATTGACGTTATTAAGTTAATAGATATTTGTCATAATTTAAGTTTATATACTTTTGTTTTATATGCCACAAGAGAAAGGTTAGACAGATATATATATTTAAGTCTGCTAATGAGTGTTCATTTTTGCCATTGAAAGGGATGCACTATAAAAGATATGCAACAAAGATAACATTTAAGAGGTTTATTGAAAAAGAAATTTATTTGATATGGTCAAGTTTTATCTGACTAAAGTTTACTGGTTTGATTTATGAGATTTTTAGGAGTTTTAATGTTAAGTAGCATATAAAACAAAGAATTGGGTTTCTTGATGTTAAAGTAACAATTTTCTTTAATTTTTGAGTTAAAGGGTCAATTTATTCTTTGTGTAATCTGCCTGGAAGACAAAGGTTTGGCATCTCGTTAGAATTAAGATTCCTGAGTCTGAATACTAAGCCACATGGCTTTTAGAAAAGAAAGCTAAGGTTTTTACTTTAAGATCTTTGGTTAAATAACTTAAGTATTGTTTCACAGTGGCCTATAAGATTATTATTCCCTTACTGCTAACTTGGTTGCAACTTTATCTTTTTGAATCTAACATCAAAGCCAATGGTTTGATTAGAGAATTCACATCATTTACCTATGAAGTTTTTTTTTATTACAATTCAGGTATTTAGAGATTTGATAATGTTGGTATATTCTTGGTATATCCTGACTATATGTTATTTTTATGTATTACATCTGAAGCTGTTTGAATACGGTTAGTGGTTATATTTAGAAATATTTTTATCTAAAGTTTTTTTTAACTGGTTTTATTTGGCCTTTACGTTGCACTTGTAATCAACTTCTATCAGGTCTTTCACTAGTAAGAGTGTTATTTTTATAAATTAATCATGGCCATATTAAGTTTTGTCATCTGCAGATAGTTTTTACTTTGCTGCTTTGCTGACCAAACTATCTCAACAAAAAGATAGACTATGTTGGACTTGCTAAAAGGACTGTGACTAGACTCAATCGAAGTTTCCAGAATGCTTACGCAGAAGCTGATGAGTTCACAGACTGCGACAGATCCAGAATCACATGGAACAGAAATTAACTACATAAGACTGAGTAAACAAAAGGAAACTATGGGTTTTATGTGAGGATATTGCTGATGTTTTAAGGTCCTACTTTCTAGATATAAGAAATCATTTTCCTGTCTCCTAAAGTATCTAACTAATGGGTTTAGATATTGTAACTCTTGAATTAGAAGTTCTATTGGTAAACTTAGCAAAGTTGTGACTATCATAACTAGAGAAGTGTCTGAAATTTGAGCTATGATTTTATAAAATAGAATAGTATTAGCCCTTCCTGTTAGTCTCTCAAGAAACAGTTTGTGCCTAAATAGATAAATGCTGCTATATTTATATTAATACTCAATCTGGGGTTTTGCAAAATGTAGTTGCTGTTGAGGCATATGAAAAGCAGTTACTGATGCTGCTTATGCATAAATAAACACCTATTATGGAGGGAGGTCCATCTATCCCAGCCAAATCTCCTCCAGGCTTCATTCTAACAAACTGGAAGAGGTATAGCTATGAGCCTATGACAAGAAAGAGAATGATATGCTTATGCAACAATGTATGGCCCCACTACCAGCTGGGGGACCAGAAACATTGTCTCCAAAATGGGTCTTTGGCTTATGGCATGATTTTTGAGCTTGACTTGTTTTGTAAGAAAAATGAGACGACGTTCCCTATATTCAAGCTTTTCACATCTCTCTATCAAACTTTAAATCCCTCCAACCAGGTTCTTTTCCAGGAAAAGCTGAAGACAAAAGTGCTTCCTGAATCCTCACCAGAGGGTCCCCTCTTAGAAGGAATAGCCCTGATAACTACTTCGCCACCCACCCCTGCCCGCCGTATAGGGAAGGTGCGGTAGAAGCCGACAGGTCAGGTCAAAGAATGAGGGCAGACTCTCACAGAAGGGGCTGAGCCTGATTCTAGTCCGCCCAGCTTGAGAGAAACTGACGAAGGAAGGGAATCGGGAAGTAAGAGTCCGACTTCATAAAGTATGGTCTTGCCCCAACACACACACACCTGTCTGGGTACTGTTTTCGGTGAGGGTACTGCCGGGGCTCAGGCAGGGCAATTTCTTTTCAGAAAAATTCCAGCCGAAGGAGGAACAACGTTAGTACATACTTCTTTCTCTACCTCCGACTTGTATAATTAAAAGAATCACAATCCTCCTTATCGGAGTAACCCAAATTCGATGGCGGAATTGTTCCTTTCCATTTTCTACAAATCCCACCTGATAATGCATGTGCCTTACAGGACAAGAAGAAATAGTGACACGTAGAGACATTCCTTTCCGTATTCAACAAAAGGTGAATCTAGAGGTCTGGGCATAAGAAAGGCCTCGATGAGTCCAGTCAGCCACACTGGTTAAAATTACTTTAAAACTTAGAGCACCTATTATAAACCAGAGACAATATCCCCTCTGCAAAGAAGCTTTAGAAGGGATCACACCATTGGTGCATCAATACAGAAAAACTGGACTTTTAAAATTTTGCCAGTTTCCGAACAACACCACTATCGTACCGGTGTTGAAAACGGGGACAAGAGAATGTTCGTCTATTCAAGACCTAAGAAAAATCAGCCAAATAGTATAGGACATTCATCTAATTGTGCCAAAACCCATATATTCTCTTGGTTACTATACCCAGTGCTTGGTTTTCAGTACTAGATTTGGAAGATGCCTTCTTTTGTATTCCCCTACACCCTGAGTCTCAGCCTCTATTTGCCATTGAATAGACTGATATTAAGACAGGAAATTGCTGTGGGGGTAGTAACTCAAACCTTGGGACCAGCCAGGCGACCTGTGGCCTACTTTTCAAAACAGCAGGACAACACGGCCTGGGGATGGCCCCCTTGTCTTCCAGCTGTGGCTGCAACATGTGACTTATTACAGGAAGCCAAGAAATTCACCCTTGGACAAAAGGTAACAGTAAACACACCACATACAGTTTTGCCCCTTTTAGAATAAAAGCGGGGTCTTTTTGGCTCACGGCAGGATGGATGGAAAATGTCAGGCAATCTTGTTAGACAACTCATACATGGTTATGAAGGCAATTTGTCTCCTCCCTCAATCCACCACATTGCTGCCTATTTCAGAAGATGCCCCCGTACATGACTGCCTAGAGATAATTGAAGAAGTTTATTCTAGCAGACCAGATCTCTCAGATGTTCCTTTGACTGACCCAGATATAGAAATGTATACGGATGGCAGTAGCTTTCTATATGAAGGATGCCACAAGGCGGGATATGCAGTGGTGACATGAACTGAGGTCTTAGAGGCAGCTCCACTTCCTGCTGGCACTTCAGCTCAAAAGGCTGAACTCATAGTCATCGGGTGGGCCATGCAGCTAGGAATAAGAAGACGCATAACTGCGTATACTGATAATAAATGTGCCCATCTGGTCCTTGACTCACATGGTGGCTTGTAGGAAAAAGGGGACTTCTGAATCTGCCAACAAAGAAATAAAACATGTACCAGAAATCCTAGAACTCCTGAAGGCAATCAGTGATCTCCTTCAGGTGGCAGGGGTATAATGCGCTGGACACCTGGAAATTTTAAATATCTGCTGATTTTTGTGGACACCTACTCAGGGTGGGTAGAGGCTTTCCTTTGTCGAACTGAACAAGCCCAAGAAGTGACCAAGGTGTTACTCAAAGAAATCATGTCCTGTTTTGATCTTCCAATCTCAGTACAGAGTGACAACAGGGGCGGTTTTACAACAGTCACCCAAGAAGTCAATAAGTTTTAGATATAAATTGGAAAGTACACTCAGCCTAGAGACCACAATCAACTGGAGAGACCAAAAAGATGAACCATACTCTGAAAAAGGCCTTGGCGAAACTTTGCCAGGGGACGAGCTCCACTTAGATACAAGTTCTCCCCATTGCCCTGCTCAGAATCTGGGTAGCCCCTCCAAGTGGGCTCAAATTGAGCCCTTACAAATTAATATATGGGAGACCATTCCTGAAAAAGTCTACTTTCCCCACCTCAGTGATGACTGAGGTAGAGAAAAGAGACTGGGTCCGTTCTCTGAGAGCTGTCATAAACACTGTTAATCAGTATGCTTCTTCTCGTTTGTCTTTTCCTTCTGACACTTCCCTCCACATGTTCCAACCCAGAGATCGGAGATCAGGTCCTGTTGAAGGCCTGGAAGAATCTGCCACAGAAGACCAACTGGCCTCTCAGCGGGAGGGACCTTTTGAAGTTCTCCTGAACACCCACTCTCTGAAATTAGCAAGAGTAGCTGTGTGGGTGCATCATTCGAGAGTAAAAGAAGCCCCACCAGAAGAAGAGAAAGTAGAAAACAAAGAGCCACCGTACTCTTGTACTGCAATTCAGGGCCTGAAGCACAAGTTCAAGAAGCCTACAGCACAATGATTTTAACGTTATTTCCCTAATATCTCTCTGTTTTAGTGATTATTCTAGTTTGTTTTTGTGTTCCCTGTTTTATGAGAATATTAACAAAAAGAACTACAAAAACCCTTAAGGCAGGAGATATTTTTACCCTGGTAAGTCGAGACACCCTCTTCCAGGCTCTGGGGATGCACATCATCTAATTCACCTGGATGCAGCCGATTTCCACTCTTAACTCAACCCCCGCCTATAGCCCCTAGTCGATATCGAGAGGTTTTTCACCCTAGCCGACACCCGTAACCAGCAGGAAGTAGCCAGAAAAGAAGCGACACCCTGTTTCCCAAGATTGAGAAATTTCCAATAAAAGGGGATATTGGAAGAGGCTGCATAGGCCTGGCTCACTATTATTTACTCCCCATTGCTAACCGCCACATTGGTGATTTTTCCCTCCCATTCTAGTCTCTACAGAAAGGTTTAAGATTAACTGATGTTCCTCCCTGGAGGGTGGAAAACAAGTGATAATGATCTAAGAACGAAAAACCAAACAAAGCACCCATCTTGGCAGGATGTCACCAGATAATCCCCAAAGATGTCACCAGATAACCTCTAAGAATACCAGTAGAAGGTTAACTCATGTAAGACCTCATCACCTCAAGGAGAAACTACCACAAAAGATCCATAATCCTGTCCCTATAAAAGCCTTCATCTGATCTCCAGTGGGGGAGACGGGTTTTTTGGAGGAATCTATTCCCCTCTGTCTCCTATATATCAATATATAATAAACATCTTGCTGCTCACCTACCCCTGTCTTAGAATTGGCTATTGCGGCAGGCAGCTCCAATCCACGTTATTGCGGTAACAATTATACCCTCATATAAGTATGCTAATTATATAGTAAAAATAGTCAATATAAAACACCAACTGTAAATAATACAAATAGAAATGTTATATTCTGCTAATGTTAATATTTGTAATTACACAGCCTGAATTCTTTTTACATCTGGTTTACTACCAATCTTAGCAGCCTATTTTAGATTATATGTTCCAAGAGGTCAAGAGCTTAGATTCTGATGCTCAATGTGTACTAAATTTTGAAACCAGTGATTGCTGCATGAGATAAGATTTATTTTTAGTAAGAGATATTCACCCCACCATTTGCTTTTTATAGAAAGCTGATCCCACAAACACAGTGGCTTCATCCTCGTGTGTGCTTCACTATGACTTAGACATTTGAGGAAATTTCAAATTTACTTCTTTACCTCACTTGCTGCTAGAATAAAGACACAAAAGCATTCTCTATTATATTTTATTAGCGTGATTACTAGTTCAATATGGGGAAAAAGTCTTTTTTAGAACAAGTCATTTTCACTGTGGTGTGATTTATAAATCATATTAGAAATGCTTAAAACTTCTACCCTATATACACAGTATCTTTGTATGGCTCTTTACCGTATTAGAAAAAAACAAACAAAAAACCTGGTTCAAAGACAAAATTTACACTTGACAGATATCTCAGCAAAAGATAAATAAAAATCAGGACAGAATTGTTTCCTAAGCACTTTTTTCCTCAGTCTTTACTTCTATCCCAGAACTGTGTGCGATATCAATCAATGTTGTTATTTTAGTAGCCAGTGTAAGTCTTCCCACTTCTGGAAAATTAGGCAACAGATGATGTCACCACTGCTCTCCTTGCTTGCTAACATTTGGAGGAGAAACTATAACTGATTTTGCAACTCATTTGAGTGACAGCCTTTCTGTTTGCAAAGAAATTGTTGGCATCACCAGGATCTGAGACTGGATTTGGATTTCAACTTACAGAGAAGCATCCCTTTATTCGTTCCACAATGAAGGCTGGATGTCAGATTACAGAAAAATGTTCAACAATGCTAAAAGAAGGAAGAACTCTATACTTCCAGTCTGCAATGGCCAAACAAAAACTGAGAATGTATATTCACTGATACATAAATTTTTCCTGCTGAAACAATGACTTTTCAGTTAAAAATAACAAATTCTCTCTTGTTTAAGTGACAGGTTTTGAGCTGTTACTTTGCTTTTAGAAAATCCATGAAAGGGGAAAAATTAGTCCTTATGTCTTGAAGCTGAGGTAATAGTCAAATAAAAGTCTCTCTCTCGGGGGTCAGATGAATGTTTTCATTTACATAGATCAATATCCTTCTAACAATGTCTCATTTGGAAAGGATCAACTGTAGGAGAACTATTCTGCTAAATGTCAAAGGAGTTATTCAGGATGAAATTTTTACCCTGAATTTTCTCCCAAACCTCAACACTATGCAAAGAGGGAACAAATGCTGACACACTGATTTGTCCATCCACAAACCAAATGAAACAGTTTGCACTTGAGAAGGGGCTTAGGTCGTCGGTCCACCACTGGTACCTATGGAGCCCTGGTATGATTCCAACACACCTGCCCACTTTAGAGTAGATGAATGTTCCCCAGAGGGGGGGATATGACTTGTCGAGTAGTGGGCTAGATGTCACCATTTGTGGTTTCCTCACACAGGAGCCATTGTGCTGTTAACGAACTGCACAACCATATGTGATAGCCTTGGACTCAAGCTGAGCTTTGTGCACTGCCTGTAATTTTAAAAATAAAATTATTGCTCCATGTGTTTGATCTGGACCCACTGTATGACAGAGATGAGGAATATTTATCTTTATTAGGCACAGGCTACATGGTCTATATTCTTATAGACACAAGCTTTAAATAATTGTAACATGTTACATAATGCCATTCTCTTTATAAATAATATCATTGATATAAATCTAGATATAAATGATCACTATATTTATCTCTTATTAAGAAGAAGTATTTGAATATTAGCTAGTGACTTCTCATATTGACTCATAAGATTAATATGACCCACATGATAGTATTATTTGTATTAAGGCAAAATCAAGAGTCTACAAAAAATAGAAAATAAGAAAAAATAGTAAACGATGTCGACTAGGTATGCTCACTTATAATGCTATATTGATCTATACATTCATATTATAAATTATCATTTCTTGTTTCAGTATTCAAATAAGTGATGCAATCAAAATATAGACCACATGAAGCTAGCCAGCTGCCAAGTTCCATCAACAAAAATGGTAGTTAACATCAAGGAGACAATCCTATACATATAAAAAACGTCAGCAATCTTGGATTATTTGGGTTACTAAATCCTGTTTTATGATACACCAAAAATTGAGATGACACTTTGATGCCTAAGGAGTGTCTGACCAAGCCAGTCTTTTTAATCACCCCCTACACATGCGAAAGCTGGGCAATGAAAAAGGAAGACAGAAGAACTGATGCATTTGAATTTTGGTGTTGGTAAAGAATATTGAATATACTGTAGACTGCCAAAATAATGAACAAATTAGTCTTAGAAGAAATACTACCAGAATGTTTCTTAGAAGAGAGGATGGTAAGACTTTGGTTCGCTTACTTTGGACATGTCATCAGGAAAGATCAATCGCTAGAAAAAGACATCATGAGGGAAACCCTCAATGAGGCAGATTGACACAATAGCTATAACAACGGACTCAAACATACCAAAGATCAGGGAGATGACACAGGACCAAGCAATACTCCATTCTGCTATACATAAGGTCACCATGAGTCAGAGCCCACTCAATGGCAACTCAAAACAACTCATGTGCATTTGCATGCAATCTGACCCACACCTTCTCACTTTGTAGTAGCCAGAGCATGGTTTAGTCATTTAGATAAACCTCCCAGGAATTTACATGTTGAATAAACAATGCGTAAGACAAGTGGATAGGCAAAGAATGATTCAATGTGGTGATAGTGGCAGGAGTCTGGCAGGATTGGAGTTGGGAGTTCAGAGCTGCTGACTGCCCAGCCGGACATCCTAAACACACTGTTTCTTGGCTGTTTGTGTGAACTAGATTCTCAGATTCTGGCGGTTTTCTGGACGTAATAGTCTCATTTTTCCATTGATTCCCTGAGGTACTTAATATCCCTTTGATACATTTATGTTTTGCTTAATTTAGACACAGTTGGTCTCTATTGTCAAATAAGAAATCTGAGCAATACAGGCACATAGAATGAATTTAGGTATATCAGCAAGAGACTTTAGTCCCTGGGACATTTTTATTCACAATGATGTTCTAATAACTATGTAGCTTTATCACAGTGTCATGAATTGTCATGATGAAATCTTCAGCCTGGGAAAATTTGCTAATGGTCAATATTTGATGAAATCCTGAAAAATTTAACCCAGGTATGCCCTGCTGCTTCAAACTTGGAAGGCTGACTACATTTCTATTCTGAATTCATTGATAGACATTTACAGTGAAGTATGACATATTTAAAATTATATATTTTAAAATACATGTTCCAGTGTATTATTTTTCCTTATGTATATCTTTACTCAGAAATAACTTTATTTTTATAAATGTAATGCAACTTACATAAGCATGATTGGAGCAAATAATCCATTCTTTTAACTAAACACTAAATACCATTATTTCCCGTTAATTATAACACATGGCTTAAGTACAATGATAATGTAGGTGTTTGTTTAGGCTAAACATGAATTTGGATCAATATAAGCCATTATCATAAAGAGTACTTTATCAGAAATGGTGTTCAAAACTCTACATTGTATTAAAACACTTATTAGAACAAAGTCCCACATTATGAGTAAAGATAACTCAGAACATTATACAGAAGAAAGTAGAACATGAGGCCAAAACTTCTAGAGCATGTATATTGCATGGCACCCTCACTTTCAGATTAAAAAAATCTACAGGTCATTAAGTAAGAAGGAAGGAGAGCACAATCATGCCTCAAAAATATTGTTGGAATCACCTTATCCCAGAACAAAGACTTGCCTGTAAAATATGCCCACAATTACCTTTTTTTCCCCCATACAAAAATTTATACATAAATTGTTATGTGACTCTAATTGCTTTCCCCATACTGTGACAGCACACTCCTCCTTTCCACCCCTGATTCCCCATGTCCATTCAACCAGCTCCTAACTCTCTCTGCCTTCCCATGTCACCTCTGGACAGAAGCTGCCCATTTAGTCTCTTGTATCTACTTGAGCTAAGAGACACACTCCTCATGAGTATCACTTTATGTCCCATAGTCCACTCCAATCCCTGTCTGAAGAGTTGGCCTTGGAAATTGTTTTATTTCTGGGCTGATAGAGAATCCAGGGGCCATGCTTCCCAGGGTACCTCCAGTCCCAGTCAGACCATTAAGTCTTGTCTTCTTACTAGAGAACTTTGACCCCATATTTCTCCTACTCCATCCGGGACTCTGTTGTGTTCCCTGTCAGGGCGATCATTGGTGGCAGCCAGGCACCATCTAGTTCTTCTGGTCTCAGGCTGATGAAGTTTCTGGTTTATGTGGCCCTTCCTGTCTCTTGGACTATACTTTCCTTGTGTCTTTGGTGTTCTTCATTCTCCTTTACTCCAGGTGGTTGGGACCAATTGATGCATCTTAGATGGCCACTTGCAAGCTTTTAAGATCCCAGATGCCACCCACCAAAGTAGGATGCAGAACATTTTCTTAATAAGCTTTGTTATGCCAATTGACCGAGATGTCCCCTGAAAGCAGGGTCCCCAGACCCCTACCACTGCTACTCTGTCCCTAAAAGTGATTGTATTCAGGAAACTTCTTAGCTTTGGTTTAGTCCTGTTGTGCTGACTTCCCCTGTAGTGAGTGCTGTCCTTCCCTTCACCTAAGATAATTCTTATCTACTATCTAGTTAGTAAATAACCCTCTCCCTCCCTCCTCACCCTTGTAACCATCAAAGAATGTTTTCTTCTGTGTGTAAACCTTTTCTTGAGTTCTTATAATAGTGGTCTTATACAACACAATTACTTTTTAATGACTGTATACTAGCCTGTTAGGAAATAAATCACACTTATTTAAGAGTAATCATGTAGATGTACTTATGATACAGTTCACGTATATTAAATATAAGACACTTCATAGTAGGAAGAAATAATTTATGATTTTTTTAAAAAACTAAAAATGTTTGAGTTAAGCATCTCCAAATCATCAGTTGTAACTACTGAATTTCTAAAAGCATATGACTGCCTCTTCTCTTTTTCTATATTAACTTAATACAATTCAATAAGGCAAAGACAGTAATGCTCTAAAAATAGAAAAAAAATGATGATGATGACTGATAGAGAAAAAGATAGACAAATATGTAACATATCCAAAACCAAACCAAATCGGTTGTCATCAAATCTATTCCAACTAATAGAGTAGAACTGCCTTATAGGGTTTCCAAGGACTCTAAAAGGAACTAGTGCTTATAAAGTACTTAGCACAGTGCCTGACCTACTATAGGCATTTGGTGTATGTTATATATGAGCCTTGATCATGCAGTGATTAAGAGCTACGACTGCTAACCAAAAGGTTGCCAGTTTGAATCCACCAACTGCTCCTTATAATCAACTGATCATAATATGGATGATTGATCTCTTTAAGGGTTTTTTTTTTTCCCCTCCCTGGGAATCATTTTTTTTATCTTTTATTATTATTATTATTTATTGTGCTTTAGATGAAAGTTTACAGAGAAAATTAGTTTCTCATTCAACAATTCATACACAAATTGTTTTGTGACATTGGTTGCAATCTCTGTGATGTGTCAACACTCTCCCCTTGCCCATCCTGGGTTTCCTTTTTCTATCCATCCATTTTTCCTGTCCCTTCTTGCCTTTTCATCTTTGCTTTTTGGCAGGTGTTGCCCATTTGGTCTCATATACATGATTGAACTAAGAAGCACATTCCTCACGTGAGTTATTTTTTGTTTTATAGACCTCTCTAATCTTTGGCTGAAAGGTGAGCTTCAGGAGTGGCTTCAGTTCTGAGTTAAAAAGATGTCTGGTGGCCATAGTCTCAGGGTTTCTTCTAGTCTCTGTCAGACCAGTAAGTCTGGTCTGTTTTTGTGAATTTGAATTTTGTCCTACACTTTTCTCCACTCTGTCTGAGATCCTCTATTGTGAACCCTGTCAGAGTGGCCGGTGGTAGTAGCAGGGCACCATCTAGTTGTGCTGGGCACAGGTGGGTGGTCCATTAGTCCTTTGGACTAATATCATCCTTGTGTCTTCGATTTTTTTCATTCTCCTTTGCTCTGGACAGGATGGGGCTAGTAGATGTATCTTAGACAGCTGCCTGCAAGCTTTTAAGAACCCAGATGTTACTCCCCAAAGTTGGATGTAGAACATTTTCTTTATGAACTATGTTATGCCAATTGATCTGGCGCTCAGGCCCAGTAACTCAGTCCCTCAGTAGGTTTGGATGTGTCTATGAAGCTTCTACGACTTTACCTTGGTCAGGTTGTGCTGACTTTCCCTATATTGTGTACTGTCTTTACCGTCACCAAAGTTAACACTTGTCTAGTATCTAGTTAGTGATTTTCCCTCTCCACCCCTCCCCTCCATCATTAACCATCAAACATTGTTTCTTTCTGTATAAACCTTTTTTTGGGTTTTTATAATAGTTGTCTCATACAGTATTTGTCCTTTTGTGATTGACATATCTCACTCAGTATAATGCCCTCCAGATTCATTCATGTTGTGAGATGTTTTGCAGATTCATCATTGTTCTTTATCTGTGCCCAGTATTCCATTGTGTGTATGTACCATAATTAGTTTATGCATTCATCTGCTGATGGATACTTAGGTTGTTTCCATCTTTTTTTTTTTATTATGAATAATGCTGCAATGAACATGGGTGTGCATGTATCCATTCATGTGATAGCTCTTATTTCTCTAGGATGTATTCCTAGAGTAGGATTGCTGGATAGTATGATATTTCTATTTCTAGCTTTTTAAGGAAGCGCCATATTGTTTACCATAGTGGTTGTACCATTTTGCATTCCTACCAGCAGTGCATAAGAGTTCCAATCTCCCTGCAACCTCTCCAACATTTTCTATTTCCTGTTTTTTTTTATTACTGCCAGTAATGTCGAGATGAGATGGTATTCTCATTGTAGTCTTGGTTTCCATTTCTTTAATGGCTAATGATCACAATCATTCCCTCATGTGTCTTTTAGCCACCTGAATGTCTTCTTGGTGAAGTGTCTGTTCATATCCTTTTCCCATTTTTCAATTGGATTGTCTTTTTGTTGTAGAGATGTTGAAGTATTCTGTAGATTTTAGAGATTAGACTCTTGTCCAACAGAGATATGTTATAGCCAAATGTTTTTTTTCCAGTCTTTAGGTTCTCTTTTTACTCTTTTGGTGAAGTCTTTTGATGAACTTAAGTGTTCAATTTTTAGAAGCTCCTAGTTATCTAGTTTAACTTCTGGTGTTTATGCATTGTTAGTTATGGTTTGCATCCTATTTATGCCACATATTAAGACCCCTAGAGTTGCCTTTAGAGTTGTACAGCATTCTGGCTGTACCTCTTTCAAGACAGATTTGTTCGTTATTCTGGCGGTCCATGGTATAGTCAGTATTCTTCGCCAACACTGTGATTCAAAGGCATCAATTCTTCTTCGGTCTTCCTCATTCATCATCCAGCTGTCCCATGCATATGAGGCGATTGTAAATACCATGGCTTAAGTCAGGCGCAGCGTAGTCTTCAAAGTGACATCTTTGCTTTTTAACACTTTAAAGAGGTCTTTTGCAGTATATTTGCCTAATACAATGTGTCCTCTTGTTTCTTGACTGCTGCTTCTATGGTCATTGATTGTGGATCCAAGTAGAATGAAGTCTTTGACAACTTCAATATTTTCTCCATGTATCATGATGTTCCTTCTTGGTCCAGTTACTCTGAATTTTGTTCAGAACATTTATTTGTGTTTCAAAACCATTTTGGGACAGAGTCACTGGAAAATTCCATTAACCTCAATTGTTGGCAACACATTTAAAATCTGCTGGCAGATTATATATTCAACAACAATGAAACTACACATGTTATTTTATACTAATTATAGCATCTATAATGTTATTTCAATTCAAGGAAAAAATTACACTAGAAAAATATGTTTAATTTTCTTTTAAACCTCCACACTTAAAGAATATTTTTAATATCACAAATTTCTAGAGGAGACAATAATGACACAATTATTTTCAAAAAAATAAAACTAAAATATTTTCTGAATTTAATCTTAATCAAAGGTACAAATTTTGGGTCAATGTTTGACTAACATAACAACATTACTTCATTAATTGACCATGTAACTCCACACCTAGATTAATTCCTTTGGGCTAATAATTAAAGAAAAAATACAAACGTTGATTGTAAATAGCTATTGTAACTTGAAGATGACAGGACAATCTTCAATAAAGACTAAATATATAATATTGTATTATATATAGCATATATAATAAATATATATTCTCACATTGAAGGGAATGGAATCATTGAAATTTGCCAGAAATATAGAAGCTTCTGTTTAACATGAGTGAGTAAACTTCTCTCTCAATTTCCTCTTTAATATAAAGCAATAGCCAGGGCAGAAAAACTTATAAAATAGACATGCTTTTAATTAGAAAAAATAAAACTGGTTACAAGTGACAGAAAACACAATATTTAAAAAAAAATCGTTAGTGAAAATACCAAGATACCAAGTGTTGGCAAAAATATGTCAGAAATAGAACTCTTATAAACTGCTGGTAGGAATGTGGTTTGTTACAACCATTATGGAAAACTGGCAGCGTCTACTAAAGCTGAATATGTGTCTACTCTTAGACGTGGTGATCACATGCCTAGGCATACGCTCAACATATATGGAGACACATGTTCATCAAAATATGTTCATATATGTTCACAGCTTTATTACTCTTAACAGCCTCCAATTGGAAATTTCCCAAATGCTCATCAGCAGAAAAAGGGATAAATTGTGGTATATTTACAAATTGGAAACCAGATATCATTAATAATAAATAAAGTATTACTATACATGAGAATAAGAATGTATCTCACAAACAAAATATTGAGCAAAAGAATCAAGATTAAAAAAAGTGTCTATTCCATTCCTATAAAATATAAAACCAGGCAAAACTGAACTATACAGTAAAAATACAAGATAGTGGTTACCTTTGGAGGTTACTGATTGTCCAGAAGGGAACACAGAGTGGCTTCCAAGGTAATGTTCTGCTTCTGTATCTGGGGTTGAGTTACACAGGTTTTTTCAAATTGTGAGATTTCATTACTGATGATCCTTCAAAAACAATTTTTTTTAACTCTGCCTAAAGAGGGCACTATTCTCTCACACAGTTGAGAACATTAGAGGGTGCACGGGTTTCAGTTAACCTATTCCTCAGGTACACTGTCTCCCCAGTTCTCAGCTTTGTTCTTCACTGTGTTGAATCATAAGCTATGTGTAGTATAAAGAGGACTTCCATTAATTGAAAACATTTCCTTTAAAATATAAACCCAATGGACAAGGGAGACTTCTGGGCAACATGGCGCTATAGTTAGAAGGACCACGCCGTCCCTCTGCAGCAAAGATCAGAAAAGCTAAGTCAAACAGAGTCACATGTCAATCCTGAAGCCCTAACCATCAAATGAAGAGATAAAGAACTCAGCCAAGCACTGAATGGAATAAGAAACTGACAGAGAACAGAGAGTGAGGAGAGATGCATGCAGAGTCCCCTATCAGCTACTGCAGCACAGATCTGCCATCTTGGACTCCTGTCGGAGATCAGTGAACAGGGGGTACAAGACAGCAGCTTCACGGAGCTTCCAGGGGGAGACAAAACAACCAGTAACCAGCGATATACACTTTCCCACCCCCCCCACCCTTCTTCATCTCCACTTAGCCTCCTCTGCTTCCTGCAGCCACAGTCTCTTGGCCGAGAAGCACCAGCTTCACCCCGGTGTCACTTGGATTCCACCCACCTGCACTGGCGAGCTTCCTGAGTGCCTTTTGTTGGCTGCTGGTGTTGCTTTTTTCCACTTCTTTAGATTTCTTCCTTATCTCGCACAACCTCCCCCTCCTTTCTCTCAAATACCTGGCTGCATGTGCCATCTGTGCTTCTTCATGAAACGCTGCAAAATACCACTCGACTGTGAAACTGCTTCCTGGCCTGTGCCGCCACGCTGGTGGGACCCCCAGGGCTTTTTTGTTTGTTTGTTTGTCTCATCTGATTTGTTCTGTTATGATTTGTTTGTGTGTTTTCTTTTTCTTTTCTCCTCTCAGGAGCCCTTTCTAGCCAGGCAGTACCATGCGGCTTGGAAGTTGCTCCCTTACTCCACACAGAAGCACAGGGACATCCCTGGGGGAATTTCTTTTTTCTTTTTTTTTTTTGTTTTGTTTGTTTCTTTGTTTTGTTTTCTTCTTTGTCTTATTCCCTTTTTGTCTTTCTTCATTTCCAGTCTCTAGATTGATTCATTTTTTTCTTTTACCTTTTTTTTCTTCATTTTTGTTTTTCCCCATTTATCAGTCTCTCATCTCTCCACTCCAACAGCAAGCTCCCTTAGCACTCTTTTTTGTTTGTGTGTATGTTTTTGGCTCCTTTTCCTCTCTCCTCTCTCTCATCTTTCCCATACCCATCTTAACTCCACGCATCACAATCTACCCCCTCCTTTCTGCTTACCTGCACTGTGCATTGAACATCATACTCCCAAGCAGCACAGGGACGGCCTACTCTAACCTGCCCTGCACTAATTTCCAGTCCAGACTGTCAGCCCTGGTATGTGCCACAAAAAACTCATCCCGGCAACTCCCCTTCAACTTGACTTTTCCTGCTGTACCATACCTGAGTGACTGACCCTGCCCATTGGAGAAGAAGGTGAAATTATCATGCCCACAGATGAGCAAACAAGAAAGAATGCACAGCCCGCCTATTCAGACATAACCAAATAAAACAAAACAACAGGATGAAACAAACAAATCTACAATCAATGAACAAGGAAAATAACCACTGAATGCCCCGAAGACAGCAGACAATATCAAAACATTTACAAAAACAGGACAGGATGATTCCAGTAGGCTTCCAAAATAAAACACCAGATGACTTTCCAATAGAAGAAAAGGCACTAGACCTAACTGATAGGGAATTCTAAATCTAATATTCAGAATTATGCAAGAGTTGAAGCAAAAATCAGACAAAAATGAGCAGAGAAATTCATGGAAAATACAGACCAAAAAATGGAAGAATTCAAGAAAATAATACAGGAAAAAAATGCTAAAATAAATTTACAACTAGAAATCATACAAAAACAACAAATAGAAATCCGAAAGATGAACAACAAGATTTCAGAAATGGACAGTGTCATAGAAGGGCTGAGGAGCAGGTTTGAAACAGTGGACGATAGGATCAGTGAAACTGAAGACAAAGACTTGGATACAACTCTGAGGAAAAAACCGAAAAAAGAATGAAGAAAAAAGAAGAAACTCTGAGAATTATGTGGGATACAATCAAAAGCAAAAGTTTGTGAGTGATCGGAGTTCCAGAACAGGGGGAGAAAACAGAAAACACAGAGAGGATCATTGAAGAACTGCTGACAGAAAACTCCCCCAGTATCATGAAAGATGAAAAGCTGGCCATCTAAGAAGCTCAATGAACACCATATAGGATAGACCCTAAAAGAAAATCACCAAGGCATATCATAATCACACTCGCTAAAACCAAAGACAAACAAAGAATACTGAGAGCAGCTCAAGAAAAACAAAAACTCACATACAGAGGAGAATCAATAAGACTAAGGTCGGATTATTTGGCAGAAACCATGCAGGCAAGAAAGCAATGGGATGACATATATAAAACCCTGAAAGAAAAAAATTGCCAGCCAAGAATAATATATCCTGCAAAACTCTCATTCAGATATGATGATGAAATTAGGTCATTTCCAGATAGACAGAAATTAAGGGACTATGTAAAAACCAAACCAAACTTACAAGACTTATTAAAGAGAGTCCTTCGATCTTAGAACAAACAACATCAGACCACAGGCTGAATACAGGTCACAAGATTGTACTAGCCAGGTACCAACCAAGGAAATGAACTCTTAAGGACCAAAAGAATTAAAACAGGAGACCAGAGAGGTTAATCTGTAAATGACAACAGCATCAGAACAACAAAAGTGGGAATTAACGGTGGGTATAGAACCTTCTAATGGAGAGGAAGAAGGTGATACCAAGTAATAATAGACTGTTTCAAATCTAGGAAGATAAGGGTACATTGCAAGGGAACCACAAAGAAAGTTAACAAAACTACTCATCAAAATAAAGAATAAAAACATAAAGTCTCAGTGAAAAAACAACCTACAAAAACAAAATAAATGAAAAAAGAATCCACAAACAAAAGGAACTCAGCACAGGAGAGTAAGAGGAACAAAGAAAACATTAGCACCATGAAAAAAAAGCACTACAAAATGCAATTCCACACCTAGGAATATATCCTAGAGAAATAAGAGCTGTCACAGGAATAGACATATACACACCCATATTCATTGCAGCACTGTTCACAATAGCAATGAGATGGAAACAACCCAGATGCCCATCAACAGATGACTAGATAAACAAACTATGGTACATAAACATAATGGAGTATTATGCAAAGATAAAGAACAATGATGAATCTGTGAAGCATCTCATAACATGGATGAAACTGGAGGACATTATGCTGAGTGAAGTAAGTCAATCACAAAAGGACAAATATTGTATGAAACCTCTACTGTAAAAACTCATGTAAAAGTTTATACACAAAAAGAAACAATCTTTGTTGGTTATGAGGGATGGGAGGGGTGGGGGGGACTAAATAGACACTAGATAAGTGGTAACTTTGGTGAAGGGTAAGACAGTACACATTACTGGGAAAGCCAGCACAACCTGTACAAGGAAAGGTCATGGAAGCTCCATGGACACTTCCAAACTCCCTGAGGGACTGAATTGCTAGGCGGAGGGCTGTGGGGACCACGGTCTTGGGGAACATCTAGCCTAATTGGCATAACACAGTTTATAAAGACAATGCTCTATATTCTACCTTGGTGAGTAGCATCTGGTGTCTTAAAAGCCTGTGAGCAGCCATCTAAGATGCTCCACTGGTCTCACCCCTCCGGGAGCAAGGGAGAATGAAGAAAACGAGACACAAGGAAAAGATTAGTCCCAAGGACTAATGGACCACAGCTACCACGGCCTCCACCGGACTGAGTCCAGTACAGCTAGATGGCCCAACTACCACCACTGACTGCTCTGACTGGGATCACAATAGAGGATCCTGGACAGAGCTGGAAAAGGATGTAGAACAAAATTCTGACTCACAAAAAGAAGACCAGATTTGCTGGCCTAACAGACTGGAGAAACCCCGAGAGTATGACCCCCGGACACCCTTTTAGCTCAGTGGTGAAGTCACTCCCGAAGTTCACAGTTCAGCCAAGGATTGGACAGCCTCATAAACAAAATGGGACTAATGAGGCACTGCAGTCCAGGGACAAGGACTATAAGGCAGGAGGGGACAGCAAAGCTGGTGATAGGGAACCCAAGGTTGAGAAGTGACATGTTAACCATGTTGACATATCGTGGGGTTGTTAACCATCATCATAGGGCAACATGTACTATTTAATAAGAAACTATTCTGCAAACCTTCATCTAAGGTACAAAAAAACAAAAAAAAGAATTCTCTGTGTGAGATCAAATTGACAACAGCAACTCAAAAGGTTTGATGGGATGCCTAGGGGGCAGTGAGTTGAAGATAATGGTGATGGAATAATTTGGAAAAGGTTAGTGAGAATAGCAGCACAACTGGAAGAATGTAATCGATGTCACTGAATTGTACATGTAGAAACTTTGAAATGGTGTAACTTTGGCTATGTATATTTTCACCAAAAAAAGGTCCTTCAAGGTTGAGAAGGAAGAGTGTTGACATGTCGTGGGATTGTTAACCAGTGTCATAAAACAATATGTGTACTGTTAATGAGAAGCTATTTGTTCTGTAAACCTTCATCTAAAATACAATAAAAAATTTTAAAGAAAAAAAAGAAAGAAAGCCAATGAACAAGGATTTACTCCTCCACATAAATGTCTTGTGCCTAAACAGACTGTACTCAGCTCTGTGACCAGTCTTGAACCAATCAGTAGAGCTATGAGGAATAGAATGTGCTGATGACCAGAATTTCAAACAAACATCCTCTCCTGAAGATTAGTGCGGAGTCATTTTCTTCCAAACCACATAAACAAAAGATTGGAACAGAGATTTTATTTTTAAAAAAACTATGATTTGTCACCAGAAATAGCGTGAATGGATGCTGTGCATCTGAGATCAAGATAATCTCTAGAACAATAGAGAGCAGGTTTGGTTTGACCTTGACAGACGGACAAAACACCATAACTCTGCACTTCTATGATTGGGTGAAACCAAGGGTTAATTTTGATTGTTTTAATGGAATGATTGCAGCCACCCTGTATCTTGAGTGAAATACTTAAATTATGTAGAGTATCTTGATGTAGCTGCCTGGTGGACTAAGTTGTTTCCAATCCCCATGGTGGCTGCTGTATGCTAACAGAGATGATTTCTAGTTGCTATCTCACTGTGTTGAAAAACATGAGAAAGCCATTGTTTGGGAAGTAGTGAGGTTCTGTTTATGGTGAAGGGAAATCTGGCATTTATTAAAGGTTGCACAGTATGATTAATATAATTGATATCACTAAGTGATACACCTAAAAATTGTTGAATTTTCAAATGTTGTGCTATATATATTTTATAAATATGTTTATATATGTTGTGCATAAAAAAAAAAAAACCAAGACTGTTGCTGTCGAGTCGATTCCAAGTCATGGCCACCGTACAGGACAGAGCAGAACCACCCCATATGTCTTCCAGGGAGCGCCTGGTGGATTCGAACTGCCAACCTTTTGGTTAGCAGCTGTAGCTCTTAACTACTACTCCACCACGGTTTCCATGTTGTGTGTATGTTAAATAGATAGATAGATAGACAGACAGACAGAGAGAGATAATCTATATGTATGTATACACATATACATACACATTCATATGTATATGCATATATAGAGGCAGCTGCTGACACCACCTATGTACAACCAAACAACCCATGGGATTTGTCATGGTTTGGAGGTTTAGGCTCATGGTTCTGTGGGGCATTCCAGTCAATTGGCCTAATACTAATTGTAGTGCTTCTGTTCTACCTTCTAGTTTGTTGTGTCGTGCCTGTGGTCTTGAAAGCTCTGGAGCAGTAATCCAAGGTACAACAACTGGTCTCTATTCACCTGGAGCAGCAGAGGAAGAAGGAGGGTCAGGAATCAAAGGAGGAACTGGACTGTGTGTCTAATTGCCTCTATGAACAACTGTCTCCTTTGCCATGATACCAGAAGAACTGGATGGTGTCTGGCTACCATTACTAAAACTTTTGATGAAAGATTCTATAGAAGAATCCTGATAAAAAAGGAGAAAAATGTAGAAAAGAATTTCAAATTATCAAGGAATCCAGATGTTCTGGAGCCATTGAGGCTGGATGATCCTCTTAAACTATTGTCCTGAAGAAATTTTTAAACCCTAAACCGAAACTATCCAATGAAGTCATTTTAAGCCAAACAATAGTTTAGCTTAATTAGATAAAAATGTCTGCTGTGAGCTTTGTGCTCTTTTAAAGAATTATCTATATGCAATCAAATTGACAATAGCAACCCGAAAGGTTAGATGTGAAGTTTAGGGGGCTCCAAGTTTGTGTTAATGATGGTGAAATAATTTGGAAAAGGATATCAAGAAAGGTAGCACAACTTGAAGAATGTAACCAATGTCACTGAATTGTACATGTGGAAATTGTTGAAATGGTGTATGTCTTGTTATGTACATTTTCACCAAAAATTAAAAAAAAAAAAAAAAACTAAAACTAAAAGCAGGAGCAAGCAAAGAAAACCAGTAAGACTCAAAAACAGAAGAGGAAACAAAGAAGAGCCATCACACAAGAAGTGGAAGTGATAGAAATGTCAAATAAGAAAACAAAATAAAGATCTTTCAAGGATATCAAATATACACTATCTGTAGAACAACAACAAAAACAGAAACAAACAAACAGGATTTTCCATGAAACTTTTTAACCGTTAAACTAAAAAAAGAAAAAACAATGTTTATGGTTGAAAGTTAAGTTGATGAGGAGGATCTAGTGAAAGAATTTTTTTTTTTTTTAATGTAGAAACCGTATAAACAATAGCATTCTGAAAAGATGAGACATTGAGGGCAGAGACAGGAGAGTTTTTATGTGTATGAAAGGGAACCCTGAAATAAAATAAAGGGAAAGACTGAGGAAGGGTAATATTTAAACAAATCAAGAAATTTTCCTTTATTTGATGAAAGATTTTTGCCTGATGATTGATATGGTTCCCTGAGTACCAGGAAGGATTAATAAAAAAGGTCATTTAATTAGACATATCCTGGTGAAATTTTTGAAATCCAACAGTAAATACAGAGTCTTATAAGGTTCTGGAAGAACAGGTAACTTCAAAGGAAAGAGAGTCAGACTAATATTTAATTTATTTATAATATTAGAAGTTATAAGTCAATGAAATATTATCTACTCAGACAAAAAGGAGTTAGTTCTAAGTTACTATTCACCTGTCAGATAAAAATAAAGACCTTTTCAAATATACATGGATTCAGAAGTACCTATGTTCTGAAAATACAATAACCAAATGACAATACAATAACCAATTCAGAACTAAGATATTGTAAAAAATGAGGACAACACTGGGGGAAAAAGTGGTGAGTAATGAATTTTACAATTTACATAATTACCTCTAAATGGATGATTTTATTATGACTGGGTATTTGAAAACTGCTGTAAAGTAAGTTTTCTTAAAAGAAATGAGACAAACTGTGAAGTAAAACCTAAAAACGGATTTAAGTGAAAGCCAGAACCTTGAAGATACACAGGAATCAAAAGGGAGCAAAAGCATTCTATCATGCTAGGAGAATGGGATGCAGCAGAAACTGTTAGTAACTACTCAATACTCGTTTTATTTGTCTGCCTTAGGAACAGAAATTCAATTTTAATCACGGCAACCATGCATCCAAATAAAACATGACAGTTTCAATCACCCCTTACAATGAAAGCGCCATGTGACCAAATGCTAGCCAGTAGATGTGCCTGCAGGTTTTGCTTGTGATCTCTGTTGTTCTCGTTTTTAGGGGTAGTCGAGTTTCAATTCATAGTGACCCTATGTGATGGAGTAGAACTGCCTTATAGGGTTTTCTAGGCTGTAATGTTCACGGAAGCAGATCATCAGGTCTTTCTCACTTGCAGCTGCTGGATGGTTTTGAACTGCCAACCTTTCTCTGGAAGACTACAAAATGCTTGCTGACTGGACTGAGAGGTGTGCCTATTTTTCCTTCTCTCTTTCTCCTGATCAATGCCTGGAATATGGTGGCTGCAAGTCCATGAGGCAATGTGCTAAGATTAAAGAAAAAGAAAATGAAGTTAAACAAAATGTAGGAAGAGAAAATTAATAGAAGTGAATAATGAAATGGAAATACAATGATAGACAAAATATATAAATTTTCTTTAAAATAAGCAATTAACAGACAGTCCCCTTGAATAACAATTAAAAGTGAAATAAAAAGCCAAAATAAATATATATATCCACATATACATATACCTATACAGATAGAGAGAAAGGAGATTGTACTAGAGACATTAAAGAAGAGCTTATATGAATTATGAGAGACTATTACATCTCATTCTCAAGAAAACAAAAAGAAAGAAAGAAAGAAAATCTTGGTGATATGGACTATTTTCAGGCAAATGTACATTATCAAAACTGGCCAAGAAGTAGAAACCTTGAACACACTGTAGAATAAATTATAAATGTCACTAAATACATACAGATAAAAATGAAAATATTATTTTACAGCTGAGTTTTATTACAGTATTTTTAGTAGTCACAAATTACAAACAAGCAAAAAATAAATCAGAAAACATCCTAAATATTTATTTAAAGAAGAATAGTTGCATAAACTGTGGAGCATTTATACTATGAAATATTATGAAACTATTAAAACGTTTTAGATATATATTTATTGATGATATATTAATGACTGAGAAAAGTAGTTTGTAGTATTAGTGAAATATTACTTAATTTACTTTTTTGGTTTAATTGCATCAAATAGTAATGCTATGTTTGTCTTAATTTCCTAGTGCTGCTGTAAGAAAAATACTAGAAATGGGTGACTTTGAGGAATAAAATTTTATTTTCTGGAGGCTAGAAGTCTGAATTTAGGTGCTAACTGTTGGGGAAGGTCCTTCATTGTCTGTTTCAGCTTTTAGTAGCTACTGATTACCCCTAGTGTTCCAGGGGTTATATGTGTCTCCATCTTCACATGGCATCTTCCCCTGTGTGTGTGTGTCTATGACAATACCTTTGTGGTTGAGAATCAGCATAAAGCCGATTCCAGAAAGCAGAGATCAATCACATCCCAACTTTCCAACTTCTCCATCATTTCTGACACGAGCCACCCACACAGCACTCTCTTTCTCTCTCTCTATCTGAAGCCACCCAGGGCTAAGTCAAAAGGACACTGTCTTTGGGTTTGTTAATTCTCTGGAAGGACTTACAGAACTCACAGAAGGTATTATACTTACAACTACTGGTTTTATTATAATAAAAGCCTATAAATCAAGACCCTCATGAGGAAGAGATGCATGGGCGAGGTCTGGCAAGTTTTCAAATGCAGACCTACTGTGTCTCAGAGAAGGCAAGTTACCCTTTCTTCCATTACCGGTAAGCTCCCTGAGCCTTAGTGTTCTGTGCTTTCACTGGCCAGCTCCGCAGGATAAACTAAGTCATACCTCCTGGCTTGATACTGGCTTTTCAGATGAGTCTTTTTTAGTCTGACCAGCACCTACTTATCAGCACAAATTCTCCAGTGTGGCTTGGAAGTCCCAGGCCAAGGCACCCCCATTTATTCCGAGGGTTATTTTTCCAGAGCCAAGGACAAAGGCCACCTTACTTTGGATAAGAGACCCCCCAGTGTCTCTCTGCATCTGTTTTCTCTTTTTATGAGAGAACACTCAGGGATTAGATTCAGGATTCATCCTACTCCTGTATGGCCTAATTAACACAACAAAAGAAAAATCCTTTTTCTAAAGAAGATCATGATAACACAGTCGTTAGGAATTCAACATATATTTGGGGGACACGATTGAATTCATAACAGTGTGTAATAGAAATATTGGGTTTTCACTGGACAATGCATCAAAGGATTGACAAGAAATCTAGGAAAAAAACAGAGGCACTAAGGAAACAGACTTAATTGGCTACTGTATTAGTTTTCTCTTGCTGCTATAATATATTGCCACACATTTAGTGACTTAAAGCAATGCAAATTTATTCCCTTACAGTTGTGGACATCAGAAGTCTAAAAAAAGTTATTGCCAGGCTATATTCCTTTTGGAGGCTACAGGGAAGACTCTGTTGCCTTGCCTTTTCCATCTTCTAGAAGCCACCTGCATTCCTTGGCTCATGGCTCCTTCCTTCATCTTGAAAGCACACCACTCTGACCTTTGCATCTTTATCACGTCTTTTTCTGTCTTTGACCCTCCCTCCAGTATTCCTTTTCTAAGGACACTTTTGATTACATGGGGTCCACCCAGACAATCCAAGGTAAACTTCTCATCTCAAGATCATATCTGCAAACTCCCTTTTGCCATGTAACATATTCCCAAGTTTCGGTGATTAGAACTTGGATATCTTTAGGACAGCCTATATCAGCTATCAACCACTTCATTGCACTAATCAGTAGTATAAACTGGCCTGAAATTATTTTTAAAATCCAATCATTTTCTTCCTTCTTAACTATGGGAAAATCTGTATAATATGAATATATGATACTCAAAGCTACAAATAACATGAGGACTTAGAGTTAGAACAATGTTGTGAGCTCTGAAATAAACAGATTTTCCTAATAGCAACTAAAAAAAAAAAAAAACTAATATAGATGTCTTAGGCTGGATTCTCTAGAGAAGGAAAACCAGTAAAGCATATGAATATATATAGCGAGAGAGATTTATATCAAGGAAACAGCTCACTTGGTTGTAGAGGCTGGAATGTCCCAAGTCCATGGATCAGGATAGAGACTTCTGATTCACGTAGCCACAGGGGCTGGAAAACCTACAATCGGCAGGTCAGAGAGCAGGACTCTTGCTCACAGGCTGTGAAGATCAACGAAGCCCAAGACTGGCAGGTAAACTGGTAGCTTAAGTCCGAAGAACCAGAGGTCAGACGAACAAGAGGCAGTTGCACGATCTGGAAGAAGGCAAAAGCCTTGGCAAGATGACCAGGAAGGAAGTAGGCAGTGGAGGGTGGAGAAATGAAGGCTGAAGGGGCAGAGAGTCATCACAGCCCCAACCCCCACCGGTACCACTCAGCAGATTCCATCATGGGGTGATCACATATAAAATTTCAAAAGGAAGTGATCAAACGTTATACAACTGCCAAAACACTGAGAATTATGGCCTAGCCAAGTTGACACACAACCTTAACCATCACAATAGTCATACAGATAATTTCAAAAAATGAAGAGAAAAAGAAACTAGTTCAAATTTATTTCTGATTAATTGAATATAATAAAAGAAAAAACTAGTAATCTGTGACAAATGCAAATTAAGTATAAAATCTTCATTCTTCATTGAAATTATGCTATAACACTGAAAGCCACCTTAATCATGTTGATTATATCTCTATATTTTGATTAAATATATAAAAAGCATATAACTTGAAATGCACTTAACACTTTTTAAGAAAAAGGAAAGATTTAATCTTTACTTAAAACATCATGAGGAATTCGTAATTGTCATCATTTGTTAGAATTACATTAGTCTCTAGCCAATAAATGTTTTCATCACAAAATTAAAAACCATAATCAAACTGTGGTAAATTATAGGATGTTTTAATAAAACAAAAAGAAAACCACTACATCAAGCTCTCTGCTTTTGATTGTGCTGCTATTGAATCTGAGAATTTTGGTATTGGAAAGAGATCGCCAATTTTATAAGTTAATATCCTCACTTAACAAATCAGTAGTATGAATAAAACATAGAAGAATTCAGTGATTTATTCAAGGTCATACCACACATTAGTGTCATAGAATATCTTTAATTATAACATAGAACTCATGTAACGCCAAAATTTTCTTTCTGAATAGATCATAAAATCCCATTGCAACATAATAGTTTTACATTATATGTCTTAGGAATTAAATATTTAGTTTATACAATTATTTTCCTCTAGGCTGTTTCTTCAAGATGTATTATACTAATATAATAATTACTTACTTTATGTTCTGAGAAATGCTAAACTGGCAAATTTAACTAATCATCTCTTAGTGCAAAAAAGTATGATTACATATATGGTAAAAATATTAAGTTTTATAACAGATGATTAAAATTTCATAGAAAATGAATTATCCATGGCAAAGTATTTAAACATATAAAGTCCAAAATAACTCAATTTAGAAGACATCAATGTTACATTAAATATTGCATTTGCCTTAAATGATCATCATGTCTTTAGAAAACTATTGTTCATGAGTAAAACGTGTATTCCATATGTAACATATTATATTTTGCTTTATTTCTTAATTCCTTATAGTAACATACTTAATGAAATGTCATATTTTATAGATTTTTAAGAAAGTTGGTTCATTGATTTGTTATATATGTCCACTATTACAGAAAATAAATGCAAACATTTTCCCATTGAAAGAAATGCTTTTGAAGTAATCCAAAATCACCAGGAAGATACTTGCTATAAATAATGCATTTACTGTAAATAATAAAATAAAGCATGGCCCTTTGGTATTATCTCTATACTCTTTCAGGGAATGTCAAAATATATATTTGAAATCCCCTTAAATTCAAATACATTTCTATAAATTTATTACGTGTTAATCCTCTCATAAGAATACCACCCAAAACAAATGTTCGCATAATTTTACTCATGGATATTGATCTTTTTATAGAAAGATCTTATACTTAATAGCTTAATATATATAACTGAAAGATAGACTTGGTGGTCAATTTTAAACAAAATACTGTAAGGTGTTTATGATACTTTCATGGAAACTTCAAAGCATCTGGTCCATTCAAGAAAAAGTTCAATCCCTCATAAAGATGTTATCTACCCAAAGTAATAAGTATTTTAATTGACTACATCTTTTTGTTAACTTAATTGGTTACATTGTTTGGTATAGTCAGAAAAGCCTAAAACAGTAAAGAAATCCTTTAGTAGAAATAAATTTGTATAAAGGAAACCACTATGATTACATTTGTCAGTAAAAGAACGAGTTAAGTATGTTTTTTCTTCTTCATATAGTCCAGATTCTCATTATATTTGCTTAGCATAGAGATTTAATAAGTATGGTGAAAAGATGTCCCCCTAACACACACCTTTCCTGATTTTAAACCAAACTGTATCCCCTTTTCTGCACTATCAACCACCACATGGTCTATATACAGGATCCTCATGAGCACAATTAAGTGTTCTAGAATTCCCACTCTTTTTTTTTTTTTTTTACAGAGAAAATTAGTTTCTCATTAAACAGTTAATACACAAATTGTTTTGTGACATTGGTTGCCAACACTGAAATGTGTCAACACTCTCCCCTTTTCTACCGCAGGTTCCCTGTTTCCATTCCTCCACTTTTCCTGCCCCTTCCTGCTTTCTCCTCTTTTCTTTTGGGTTGGTGTGCCTCTTTAATCTCATATACATGACTGAACTATGAAGCATGTCCCTCACGTATGTTATTGTTGGCCCTATAGACCTAATCTTTGGCTGAAGGGTGAACATCAGAAGTGTGGAATTCCTGTTCTTCACGATGGTATCCATAACTCATTATGACCCACACAGTCAAAAGCCTTTGCATAGTCAATAAAATACAGGGAAACATCTTTCTGGTATTCTGTGCTTCCAGCCAAGATCTATCTCATATCACCAATGATATCCCTCATTCCACGTCCTCTTCTGAATCCGGCTTGAATTTCTGGCAATTCCCTGTCAATGTACTGCTGCAACTGTTTTGAATTATCTTCAAGAAAATTTTACTTGTGTGTGATATTAATGATATTGTTCAATAATTTACACTTTTCCTTGGACCACTTTTCTTTAAAATGGGCACAAATATGGCTCTGTTCCAGTTGGTTGACCAGGTAGCTGTCTTCCAAATTTCTTGGTATAGACAAGTGAGCCCTTTCAGCTTTGCATCTGTTTGTTGAAATATCTCAATTGGTATTCTGTCAATTCCTGAAGCCTTGTTTTTTGCCAATGTCTTCAGTGCAGCTTAGACTTCTTCCTTCAATACCATCAATTCTTGATCATATGCTACCCCTGAAATGGCTGAATGTTGATTATCTCTTTTTGGTACAGTGACTCTGTGTATTCCTTCCATCGTCTTTTGATGCTTCCTGCATCATTCAATATTTTGCCCATAGAATCCTTCAAAATTGCAACTTGAGGCTTGAATTTTTTCTTCACTTCTTTCAGTTTGAGAAATGTCAAGCATGTTCTTCTCTTTTGGTTTCCTAACTCCAGGTCTTTGCACATTTCATTATAGTATTGTACTTTGTCTTCTCAAGCCACCCTTTGAAATCTTCTGTTCAGCTATTTTACTTGAATTTGCTTTAACCTATTCAACATTCAAAAACAAGTTTCAAAGTCTCTTCTGACATCCATTTTGGTCCTTTCTTTCCTGTCTTTTTAATGAACTTTTGCTTTCTTCTTGTGTGATGTTCTTGCTGTTATCCCAACAACTCATCTAGCCTTTGGTCATTAGTGCTCAATGCATCAAATCTATTCTTGAGATGGTCTCTAAATTCAGGTAAGATATACTCAAGGTCGTACTTTGGCTCTCGTCGACTTGTTTTAATTTTCTTCAGTTTGAACTTGAACTTTCTTATGAACAATCGATAATCTGTTCTGCAGTCAGTCCCTGGCTGTATTCTGACTGATGATATTGAGATTCTCCATTGTCTCTTTCCACATATGTAGCCTATTTGAATCTTATGTGTTCCATCTGACAAGGCACTAAGTGTGAAATCGTCATTTATGTTGTTGAAAAAAAGTATTCGCAATGAATAAATTGTTGGTCTTGCAAAACTCTATCATGTGGTCTCCAGGGTCATTTCTATTACCAAGGCCATGTTTTCCAAACACTGATCCTTCTTCTTTGTTTCCAACTTTCACATTCCAATTACCAGTAATTATCAACACATCTTGATTGCATGTTTGATAAATTTCAGGCTGCAGAAATTGGTAGAAAGTCTTCAATTTCTTCACCTTTGGCCTCAGTGGTTACATAAATTTGCATAAATTTGAATAATAGCTCTATTAACTGGTCTTTCTTGTAGGAAGGAGTATGAATATTATCCTATCACTGACAGAGTTATACATCAGGATAGAACTTGAAATGTTCCGTTTGACAGTGAATGCAACACCATTCCTCTTCAATTTGCCATCCCCAGCATAGTAGACCATATGATTATCTGATTCAAAATGGCCAATACCAGTCCGTTTCAGCTCAGTAATACCTGAGATATCGATCTTTATGCACTCCGTTTCATTTTTGATGATTTCCGATTTTCCTAGATACATACTTTGTACATTCCACATTCCAATTATTAATGGATGTTCACAGCTGTTTTTCTCATTTTGAGTCATGCCATATCAGCAAATGAAGGTCCTGAGAGCTTTACTCCATCCACGTCATTAAGGTCAACTCTACGGCAGATCTTCCCTGGTTGTATTTTGAGTGCGTTCCAACCTGAGGGACTCATCTTCCCTCACTATATCAGACAGTGTTCTGCTGCTATTCATAAGGTTTTCACTGGCCAATTTTTTCATAAATAGATCGCCAGGTCCTTTTTACTAGTCTGCCTTAGTCTGGAAGCTCTGATGAAACCTGTCCACAATGAGTGACCCTGCTAATATTTGAAAAACCAGTGGCATAGTTTCTAGCATCACAGCAACACGCAAGCCACCACAGTATGACAAACTGACAGACTAGTGGGGGCGTCTTAGCATTCTTAGTAATCATTTTTATAATTCAAAATATAATATTTATCAATGTATAATTCCATGCAAAATGTTGAAAAAATCATTTCTTACATACAATACATAATTAGTTGGATGAAGGACTAAATCAACAATTGATATAGAAGCATACAACTGTCAATGACAAAATGTATATACTGGAATATATTTATCAACTGTGCTCTCGAGATAAACTCAGATGTAACTGTAATTTTTATAAACACTCTTATGCTCCCAAGAGTGGACCCATCCTGCATTTGCCTATGACCTTCTTCCTACTTCCACCTGTGGCATAGATTGCTATTTTTGATTAATGACAATTATTGTGACCCCCAAAGCTTCAAATTTCCTTAACTCTAAAGTGGGATTGATAATAGTCGTTATTTTGTACAGGAGTTTCAAGAATTAAATAAGTTATGTATATAAAGTAAGCATGTGAAATATAATAGATACTATACAAGTAACAATAGATTTTTCTATTTAATGCTTAAGAAGGGATTCACTTGTTTGTAGATTTTCTGAGGTTACTGAATATTTGGAATCTCATTCACACGTAACAACAACTGTGAGTATGACACTGGACCAGGCAGTGTTTTGTTCTGTTGTACATAGGGTTGTTTTGAGCTGGAATGGACTCAAGGGCACCTTACAACAACAACAACATTAGCCATTGTAATCATGTAGAAAACTTACCCAATCTAAACAATGGATAAACATATGCAAATTTGGTAGATAAATGATTGATGGACAGGTAAATAGAGTTGTGCTTTGTTCAAATGGGCTATTTGGTTTTCTGTGAATCTTAGCGGTGCTCAATCAAACACGGGAAATACATTAGCAACTCAACATTCATTGATGATACACGACTTTTCTTAACAAGTTTCCGTAACTGTTTATCTAGTTTTTTTTCTTTTAATTGTACTTCAGGTGGAGGATTACAGAACAAATAGTTTCTCATGAAACAGTAGCACACATATCGATTTATGACATTGGTTAACAACTCCACAACATGTCAACCCTCTAACTTCTCAACCTTTTTTTTTTGGTGAAAATACACATAGCCAAAGATACACCATTTCAAAAATTTCTACATGCACAGTTCAGTGACATTGACTACGCTTGTC
>NW_004444165.1:1532708-1549158 GCF_000243295.1 Trichechus manatus latirostris | reverse complement strand
CCGTTGGAGTGGAGAGATGAGAGACTATGAAGTGGAGAAAAACAGAAAGGGGAGGAGGAAGAAAATAAAATAAAAGAACGAATAAATAAAAATTGGAAATGTTAAAGAACTGCCAAGTTCCCAGGGATCCCACCGGTGCAGCTATGAGGTCTTGGGAAGTTGCTCTCAGGTGTTGCAGTACAGCCTGGGTAGAAACCGTAGAGGTATACAACGCCAGGTATTCAGGGAACAGAAAGAGAAGGAAGATATAGAGAGAAGAGAAATGAGGAAGGAAGAAAGACAAAAAGGGTCAAAGAGGGAAAAGAAAACAAAACAAATTAAAAAAAAATAGAACAAGAAAGACCCCCAAAAAAACAAAAACAAAAAAACAAAGAAAAAAGAAATGCCTTCAGGGATCCCTCAGCACATCTGTGCAAGCTGAGGGGGTATTCTCATTGCCACGCAGCACCGCCTGGCCAGAAAGGGCTCCCAACTCAAGAAATGGAAAAGAAAACAAAGAAACAATTCAAAACAAACAAACAAACAAAAGCCCCGTTATCCCACTAGCACGGGAGCCCAGACCGGGAAGCAGCTCCACACTCAAATGGAGCTCCACAGACCCTCAGGAAGAAGCAAAGATGGCATACGAAGCCAGGTATTTGAGCGAAAAGTGGGGGAGGTGGTGAGAGGTAAGGAAGAAATCAAAAGAAGCAGAAAAAAGCAACACTAGCAGCCAACATATGGCACTCAGAGAGCCAGCTAGTGCGGGCTGGTGTATCTCGGACAAGAGACTGTGTCCGCGGGAAGCAGAGGGGGCCGAGTGTGGGTGAAGAAGGGTAGGGAGTGGGAAAGCATATATCACAAATTACTGGGGGCTCGGCAGCCCCTCTGGAAGAAGCAGAGATGGTGCACGGAGCCTGGTATTTGAGCGAAAGGAGGGGGAGGTGGTGAGAGGTAAGGAAGAAATCAAAAGAAGCAGAAAAAAGCAACACCAGCAGCCAACAAATAGCACTAAGAGAGCTGGCCTGTTCGGGTGTGTGGAATCCAAGCAGCCGGTGTTTCTCGGAGAAGAGATTGTGGCCGCGGGAAGCAGAGGAGGCCGAGTGGGGGTGAAGAAGGGTGGGGTGTGGGAAAGCATATATCGCAAATTACTGGTTGTTTTGTCTCCTGCTGTACGCTCCGTGAGTCTGCTTTCTTGTACCCCGTTTGCTGGTCTCCAATAGGTGTCCAAGATGGGGGATCCGTGCTGCGTTAGCTGGTAGGGGACCTCTGCATGAATCTCTCCGCGCTGTTCGTTCTCTGTCAGTTTTCTCACTCCATTTGGTGCTTGGCTGAGTTCTTTATCTCTTCATTTGATGTTTTAGGGCTTCTGTATTGTTGTAGTCTCTGTTCGGCTTAGTTTTTCGGATCTTTGCTGTGGAGGGACGGCGTGGTGCTTCTGCCTAGAGCACCATTTTGCTGGAACTCCTGTTTATCTTGTTTTATTGTTGTACTGGAATATTTAAGTGAAAAATTTTCATTTCTCTGCAATAAGATTCTATAATGAATTGAAGGTAAAACAAAAATGAATATGTAGTGAATTCCCTTATAGTTATCTTATTAAGAACTCAAATATTATAGAGATATTTCTATATTTAAACTATTTTCTATGGAAACACCCTTAAATTCAAATACGTTTCTATAAATTTGTTATGTATTAATCCTCTAATAAGAATATCACACAAAACAAAAACGGTTGCATAATTTTACTCCTGGGTATTGGTCTTTTTCTAGAAAGTAAATGTTACAGTGATTTATTCCTACTACAGTTCTCAGATTCAGAAGAATTCTATACATTGAAATTATAAATTATCATGTAGTCTTGTATGTTTCTAAACCCTAGAAGAGTGAGTCCAGTTTTCCAAAGTTCTTAACATCACTGCGAGTATTGGGGAAAATTTATATTTTTGAATTTTCATAAACTGGTCAATTTGTTTTGAAACTTTTTATTTCAGAACAGTTTTAGATATACAAAATAATTGCGAGGGTAGTACAGAGAGTTCCCATATATTCCACCCCCAGTTTTTGTTATTATTAACATCTTATGTTATTATGGTACATTTTTTTCAATTAAAAAATTGTACTTGTAATATTAATATGTTATTATTAGTGGAAGTCCAAACTTTATTCATATTTTCTCAGTTTTTACCTAATGTCTTTTACTTATTTATTTTTTTCTATTCCAGGATTCTATCAAGGATACTGCATTACATTTGGTGGTCTTGTCTCCTTAGGCTCCTCATAGTTGTGATAGTTTACACTTAAAATTTTCAATTGATATTCAAAAAGTCTTATTTTTTAATTTTTTACTCTTTATATTCTTCTTCCCTTTTGGAGTATTAAACTGCATGGAAATAGATAAACTTCAGTGTTCTTAGTATACTGTGGACCCCATTTTATATTGATCTTGTCTTTGATGATTCTCCCAATTAAATTTCATATTTCTCTTATACTAGAGCATTCTTCAAACAAACACCTCTGCCACTGAGAATTAATTGATCTTCTTACCTTTTAACTCAGATTAGTTCATATATTGTTTTAGGCAAATAATTTGTCTTGTAATTTTTAATGTCTTTTCCAATGAAATATTACAAAATTTATTTCTAAATTCTTCATGAGCACAAGCATAATACACTGGTACTTGTAATAGAATCCTAGTATGAGTAAACACATACTAGCATACTACTAGTCTGTTTCAGTTCCTAATGCTGAATACTAGTTAAAAGTCATTCAAGAATTTACCTTTGCACACAGTTTGTTCTGTACAGCAGATAGCAGGAAGAAAGGCTAAAATTTGAGGGCAGTGCACAAAAAGTCACCATGAAAATATCTCTGCAAAGATTTATATTGAAGGAAAAACATAAATACGTTAAATAAGGTTTCATAAATATCTTTCTAATTAAATGTGGCTGCCTCTTTTTAATACTAATAATTTAAAAGTCCCTAATCGCTGAAAGAGTTAAGACAGTCCTCAAAACTGCGTAAATAATTGGCTTATCTAAGATATTATACTGAAATTTTTAGCCTAAAAATTTCATACAAAAATATACTCAGAGATGCCTGGGAAACAGCATTACACCAAAGAAGGTCCAGCATCCAGTGTGAAAAGATTATCTGAACAATCAAAATATATTCACAATGAACGTAAACTGTTGGAGGAGATAGCACAACTTGAACGCAAACATAATAGGAATTCTTAACGAGTTTCAAGTACAACAAGTGCAAAATATACTTCAACTTATTTTTGAATAAAGGGAGTTTTAATTGCTGATCTCTCTCTAACCTTCTGTAACAAATAATTCCAGTGTTATTTTAAATACCCATTTTACCAAGTCAGCATAACTTTAATTCCAAAACCAAATTAAAATACTAAAGACAAATCTACTAATTTCACTGGTGAATATAGATGAAATATATTAATTAAAATACTAATAAGTTGAAGACAGCTGTTTACCAGAAGAATACTATTCTAAGAATAGAGAGTTGTCAAATCAATGGCAGCCAGCAGTCTAAAGTGACAGAAGTCCTGCTGTAACTTCCTTTGTTCAGTGTTACCAGCACATTGTTCTTTTTTTTCCATGTCTGTGTCCACCTACATTGGACTTGTACCTGTCAGCAGTGTGTTTGTGAGATTTGTGCATTTTTCAGTCTAACAAGCTCTGAACTCTACTGGAGATTTACTGAATTGCTGATACTACAATAAATTCATTTTCTGGTTAAGCTATTTAGAATTTGTTCTGCTATTTGCAAGGAAGAATCATGACTGACACAAGCAGTTTATAACAGCAATTTAAATATCTTAAAATTACAGGCAATCTACCAGTAGAATTCATTTCACTAACAAATTAAGAGAGAAAAACCATATGATTACACCAATAACTCCAAAATGACACTTGATTATACTGTAGATACATGTAATAAAAACCTAAGCAAGATAGAATAAGATTTTATACCAAAAAGTTAAAGCCAATCCAATCCAGGGACTATATTTTATGGAAATAAAACCAGCAGTATATGATGATAAATGCATAAAGATATATATTGCAGTAATTTTCATAATCACAAAAAATGCAAAGTAAATGCCCCTCAAGAAGAGACTGGTTTAATAAAGGATGGTATATCTATGACATGCAACATGAATCCATTAAAAAAAAAATGACGGATGATTCCAGTTCATTTGAAATGATACCATTAGATGTTGTTGAGTGACCAAAGAAAGATGCAGAGAAAGACAGTCCTGTATAGATTTTATCAATAAGTTCTTCAATGGGAGTCTTGGCAGATCAGGGGTGAAAGGAAAGAAGTGAGACATTTATCCTCCTCACTCCCTTCACATGAAGTCATCTTAAGCTAGCAGTATTTCCTAACCCAAGATCACCACTCTTCTCCAGGCAGTCCCCTCCACAGGACTCTTTCCTTCCTGTAATTGCTTGCTCTCTTCATCACCACAGTTCTAGGGTTACTCACACTGACGTTCCCCTATGTCAGACCCACTCTTGTTGTTGTAGTGCGCCGTGGAGTCAATTCTGACTCATAATGACCACGTAGGACAGTGTAGAACTGCTCCACAGGGTTTCCTAGGCTGTAATCTTAATGGGAGCAGATGAGCAGATCTTTTATCGCTCACAGTAGCTTGTGGGTTCCAACCACCAACCTTTTGGTTAGCAGTCAAGAGTGTAACTATTACACCACTAGGGCTCCTTTGTTAGGCCCAATACATTGTAAAAATTAGCTTTGTGAATAAAACATCAGTTTATCCTAATTTGAGTATATAATCTGTTTCTTCTTGATATCCTGACTGATAAACAGGTAACTAATTTTTTTTGAAGATAGGGAACTTGCCTCATGCATGTCTTCATATTTGTAGTACGAGACAGAATTTTTTTTCAATGAAGTTGACGTTTAATAAATATAAAATCAATTGCATTGGAAGTAGCCTTGAGGTTAACATATTGCTGATGTTTTAAATATAAGTCAAGGTTTTAAATATAATATTAACAGAGCCATATATTTAGTTTTCGTTTGACCAACTGTGGAAATATGTGAACAGTTTCTTTTGACAGTTCAGAGCCTCCCATCAGACAAATAAGGCTAAGCTATCTAAAACACTTTAAATAGTCCCCCTTTTAACAGTAGGTCTTTATATAATACAAACTTTTGTAGGTTTTTTTTCTTAATTCCTTACTTTTAATAGCTGAAAATTAAGTGCAAAACATGGTACTTCTCAAAAGTACACAATATACCAATTACTGTGAAATAAAGTACATATAAGTAACATGAATCAATGCAGGATAACTGTTTACTTTTCGTAAAAAGTTGAAATTCTAAATCTAGAAATCACTACCTGGCATTTTAACTTTAGCACATTTTCTACTTACATTTTCTCCTGATGCTTCTGAAAGACACTTCTGATAATACAAGTCCCTCTAGTGGTATTCAATGTAAAAGTTGTAATATAAATAAAAAGTTCTCATTTTTCTTAGTGCTTAGAGAACACATTAACCAATTTAAGAACTTATTAATAAAATTGATATTTACAAATAATAGCACCATTAGCCATTTCTTTGGTGCAATATTAATTCACTCTGGTATGTGATATTTATTCTTTGTGTTGGATTAATTTTATAATAGGTAAATAAGAAGATGACATTTTCTCCAACTTGAAAGGGAAAGTTTGATATGGGGCGGGGGCGGGGGGCAACGTATTTCTTGGACACCTAATATTTGCTAGGTGCTTTAGCTATTAACTCATTTAATTTGATCAATGATGAACTTATAAAAGAGATTTTATTGTTTCCACTTTAAAGAGAATAAAGTAAAAGAAAATAATAGAACACTTCAAGACACATGTCTAATTAGTTACAGAGCAAGGGGTTTAAACACAGGTTTATCTAAGCCATTTATTTACTACATATTTCATTTAAAATAAAACTATTTAATATTGAAGAGAAAGACTGACATGTGAGCAGAGAATTTTGACAGTTAATTCTAAACCGACAAGTAGAAAGGCAATACAAACTTGTAAGAAGGTGAGTGAGTCAAAACAAGATTTTTAACCAAATAATGTATTGCAGGTGTTTTACTGCAAGGTAAATTGATAAGTATTTTGTTTCATTTTAAAATAAAATTTAAAATTTGATGATTTAGCTTATTCTATTCATGATGATTATTTGCGCTGATTTCTGTTGAAATCATGCAAGGGATAACTCATAGTAAGAAATACCAATCCATGTCAGGCTAGAAAATAAAATATATAAAACTTATATAATAGGACATTTCTTACCATAATCATGTTTAGTCTAAGCAGCCAACACAAAGAAGCAGAGTTGGTTGGGAAACCCAGTTTGGAATTTTTTTTTCCAATTTTCCCAGAAAATACTATAGAATATCAAATTGTTGGCAACTTTACTTTCTTCATTTTTTAATTAAGGTGAAACCTCTGAATTATAATCATAGCATCCTTTTGGCTTCCATATTAGTTATCTGGTTAATCTTTTAATATCATGAAGCTTATAAAAATAATTTAATATTTGCCCATTACCAGTTGCTACCAACATGTCCAAAAACTGGCACTCCTTTGGAGCAATAAAAAGATAACTCCAGTATCTCCATATGATTGCCTACTTAAAACCACCTTGCGATGCTAGTTTTTTCTCTGCACTGTGGATAAAACCTCAGCTAAGATCTGGAGTCAGCTGGTAGTCACAAAGCATTCTCAGTTGACGAAACAGATCTGGTGTGGATTGTCCTGAATGTAACAAATGTTTAAAGCTCACTTTTTCTCTTGAGGGCGTTAATGCATACTACAGAGATCCTCCATTGCTGGGGATCTCTCACCTATTGCTTGCTTGATATGACAGGTATCTTTTCTGGATAGTTGCATACAATTCCTACTATCTCCTCTGGACTTTCAACTTTGCTACTCAAATCTCTCCCAGCAGTCATATCCCAGACTGTCCAAGGGTTCTTTTTAGACTAATCTAAGACAAAATCAGGCCCACGTTTGATTTGTGGGAAATTTCACATTTATCCTGCTAGCCTTGTTAGTGTAGAGATTTCCAGCCTCAGCCTGTATTCTGCCGACCCAGGCTGCTCCAGCATGCCCCTCAACCTTTAGACACCAAGCTAATGTTTCCAAGAAGATCATCGTCAGAACTCTTTGAGGAAGTCCACACTTATTAGGCTTGTATGGAAGGGGACATACCCACTCAGTGTGCTACAGTGACAACAATCTCCCATATCTTTTTTTTTTTTTTCTTACATTCCCTAAACTGCATGTGTTAGAAGGCACAACTTTCTGACTGGTGTTGGTCAGGCGAGTGGACAGTGGAAAAATAACGACTACCAACCTCCAGCATTGTAAAATTATAGTAGTAATATCAGTAGCATCAGAATCTAACTTCATGGAGGATAATGAGAATCACTATCAGCACAAAGCTGATTCCTATGAGGTGGAGGTCAGACATATCTCCACTCTTCAAACTTTTTACCAATTCTGACACCAGCCGTCCCTCCCACGGCACTCTTTACTTCTCTTCTGGGTTTGATAATCTATTGCAATGGCCACACCGAACTCACAGGCTATACTTACAGTTAAGTGGTTTATTAAGGAAGCAACAGGGTACAACTTGGGATCAGGATAAACATGCTGCAAACTCAGGATCAGGATCAGGAAGTGCGTAGGCGAAGTCTCCCTTATTCAGTGCAGGCTCCTCTCAGCTCCCTGAGGACAGGCTCCTCTTGGCCCACTGAGAACAGGCTCCTCTCAGCCTCCTCAGGACAGAGTCCTCTTGGCCCTGCCATCTGTAACCACTGGCTCTGCTGCTGGGCACCTTCCGAGCCTGTGCTTGCCAACTGTGCCACTGGCTGGGCCCCTTCTGAGCCTACTGTCATTGGCTTTGCCACTGAGCCCCTTCCGAACCTTTTACTGTATTCAGTGTTATAGCCCTTGACCAGTGTTATAGCTCTTTTAGGAGGTTCCTTGCCTCCTCACTCTGCTTCTTCTTTCTGCTTTCTTCCTTCTGCTTCTTCCTGCTGCTTCTCTTCCTACTTCCTTCTGTCTGAAACACCTTTGTGGGGTTGGCTATTTATATACACTACTACTTATCAGTTTCAAGACATAGTCCTCCCACCAGGGCCGCAAACTGACCAGTTCCCTTTCAATAGGTCACAGACACTTCATCTGCACAGTAGGCTACAACTCATCTAATTTGCATAGTCTATTGGCCCCAACCCTGCAAGGTGCCTATCAATCACATGGCAGGCTGTAGCCCAAGAGCAGATAAAAATTATCAAACCACAGGTTGTTTACAGCTAGCTTATGAGGAAATGTCATTCAACCTGGACAAAAGTAACAAACTCTCTGGGGTGGAAAACTAGAGCAAAGGTAACTCCTCAGGGCTTAGGGGAAAAATCTCTCAAACTGTTTTTCCAAAGAACTAAGGCAAAAGGCCATATAAAGGAAGTCATTTCAACACAAGCATAAACAAGCTCAAGCTGGAGGAGAAGAACTTCAGGTAAAATTCAAAGATTTTCAGTATCATTCGGAGGTTTTCACTTATATATCTTCTTTTGAAGAGTGTCTTTTCAAATCTTTCAGACTTTATTATTTGATTGGCTTCTTGTTACTGAGCTCCTTATATATTCTAGATTCAAGGCCTTTGTCATATACATAATCGTAAATATTTTCTGTCGACTTCTGGCTTGTCTTCATTTTTTTAAAGATGGTATTCAAAGAACAGAAGTTTTTAATTTTGGTGATGTACTACTTATCAGAGTTTTTAAAATTCTCTGTAGTAAATGCTTGTGGTGGTGTTCTCTATAAGAAACATAGTCTTTCAAATCTTTATGATTTTGCAGGGTTAGGTTTTATTTTCAGGCCTATAACCTGTTTTGAGCTAATTCTTGTATATAGAGTAAGGTCAGGAACAAGATTTATTTATTTCCCTATGGGTCATGATAAATGAAGAAAATATTGAAGTTGTAAAGGATTTCATTTTACTAGGATCCAAAGCCATGGATGCAGCAGTCAAGAAATCAAATGACGCATTGCATTTGGAAAATCTGCTTGAAAATACCTCTTTAAAGTGTTAAAAAGCAAAGACGTCACTTTAAAGACTAAGGTGCACCTGACAAAGCCATGGTATTTTCGGTCGCCTCATATTCATGCGATAGCTGGAAACTCAACTTGCAACAAGTCTCTTTCATGTACTGTTGTTGTTAGCTGAGCCAACCCCCATGCACAACACGACTGGGCCATTGTGATCCATAGGGCTTTCATTGGTTGAATTTTGGAAGTAGATTACCAGACCTTTCTTTCTAGTCTGTATTAGTCTGGAAACTCCACCGAAACCTGTTCAACATCATAGCAACACACAAGCCTCCACTGACAGATGGGTGGTGGCTGCACTTAAGGTGCATTAGCTAGGAACTGAATATGGGTCTACCACACAGAAGGCAAAAATTTTGCCACTGAAACACCACTGCCCTCAAGTTTTATTAATCTTGACTGGCAGATTTCTAGTCACTCGCTCCTACACAGACTGGGTGCCATAGAGGTGACTGATTTACTTGACAACATAGAAGTGACTGTAGAAACAGGCTTGGACTGGGGCAGTACACTGATAGAAAAAAAAAAAAAAGGTTAAGCATAGAGGTACCATATGACCTAGCAATTCTACTACTAGGTATATACCCAAAAGAAATAAAAATACATTTCCACACAAAAACTTGTACACAAATGTTCATAGTAGCATTATTCATAATAGTCAAAAAGTAGAAACAACACATATGTTCAACTGATGAATAGATAAATAAAAGTAGTAAATCTATACAATGGAATAGTATTCGGCAACAAAAAGAATTTAGTACTGATGCATGTAAGGATAAACCTTGAAAACCTTATGGTAAGTGAAAGAAACCAGTCACAAAAGGCTACATATTGTATGATTTCATTCATATGAAATATCCAGAACAGAAGAAATCTATAGAGACAGAAAGTAGATTAGTAGTTCTCTAGGACTGGGGAGAAAGAATTGGGGAGAAAATAGGGAGCAGCTTCTAAAGGGTGCAGAATTTCTTTTTGGAGGATGAAAATGTTCTAAAATTGGTTGAAGTGCTGGTTGCAGAACTCTGAGTACATACTAAAAACCATTGAATTGTACAATTTTAATCATTGTATGGAATGTGAATTATATCTCAATGAAGCTTTCACATAAAAAAGTAAAGAAAAATATATGTACCAAAAAAGTATGTGGAAATAGAAGAAAAAAATAGAACTGTTTGAGATGGCATTTAATGAGTAGAACTTACTGTATTTTTATACAAACAATGTACACCTTCTGCATTTGTTTGCTGCCCGTACCCTCCCTGCCACAGGGCACACTCACAATGCCACCATGCCAATCCTCTTCCACATGTTGCTGTAAAAAAAAAAATAAGCATAGTGTGCTTACAACAATATCTGGGGGGCTGGGGGGAGGCACAGCCGATCAACAGATGCACAAGGTGTGAGCTGTTTGTGTATTCATCCTATTGGTTAGATTTATAATGTCATTAAAACAGATTTTGTTTTTCAACTTTTAAAATTGCATTACAGATAAACACGGAAATCTTAATTATGGCTATAGAACAGAATATAAATGTTGTCATACTTGAAAAATGTAAAATAAAAAGTAAAAAGAATTTGAGGTTGAAGGGGCAGAGATGAAAGGTAGAGAGCCACAATACCTATAGGGCCTTTAGGAAGACAATATGGGAAATATGAGATGGATTAGCTGAAACCAGAATGGATAGATACTTGAGGAAGACACAAGATGAAAGAGGTCTCAGCAGTAACTTGTGTGAAGAGACAATGTCTAGACTAGACTTCTCTACCACCACCACCACCACCACTACTACCACTACCACCACCACCACCAACAGCAAAATCTCTTTGCAACATAGCCATACGCTGGAGAAATAAGTATGGGTATCCCTGAAATAATGAAACGATATTTCTGACAGAATAGAATACTGAAGTAAAAATTGAGTTCTAAGAAAATGTTCTATTTCTTGTACTTGAGTTTGTGGAATAAGATTCATATTTGCTAACCTAAAATAACAGCTATCATAGCCACTTTTAATAACCTATACCTGACAAGAATTCTACAGCTTCTTGATAATCACTCTGATTAACTTACATTTTTACCACTCAACAAAGGAATACTTGAAGTTTTGAAATATAGTTGAGTACACTATCTGAGATTGTTTTATACAGCTCTGTAATGATAAACAAGATAGCACCAATGCCAACTCAAACAAACTTTGAAAAACAAAACAAAACTGAATAACTTAATTGATCTTAACTTTAATCCTGACTAGTTTGAACTTTATTGATAACATTTTAACTATCCAGGCTTCCCAGTTTTTAGGGCCGTTCTGTCAACTTTCACTTGATTACCCAGACAATCCTTAATGCTTACTTCTCTCTACAGAAGTGAAAGAACTGACATTGGCAGTCCTCATTTTCCTAACGCGTTAGGATTTACCTGAAAACCTTTTCCCTATGGCATCCTTGTCTGTTGTCAAGGTTCCCTTTAACCGTCATCTAATCTCAATCTCACCAATCTTTATCATCATCATTTACTTCACTTGTTGGCTTCCAATTAATCCTTTTTCAAACACATCATGAAGATTCCATATTTTCTTCCACTAGAGGTACACATACTCTAAACAGGGGCGGATTATCTGATAAGCAAGGTAAGCACAGGCTTGCCTATGCTTACTTGCTAATCTGTAGTGAACAATTTCACATGGTTTTCACTTAGATGTGGCGTGGTGAAACCCATGTGAAATTGTTCACTACTGATTAGTAAGTAAGCACAAGTAAGCCTGTGCTTACCTTGCTTATTGGATAATCGGTCCCTGACTCTAAATCATTGTCTTTAAGAGTTAAGCCTGTTTTACCTCAGTAATATTAGTAAGTAATCACTGTGGGACCACACAACCTAAAGCTTCAAAAGTAAAATATTTCATTTTAGGGCTCTGGGCAGTTTATTGTTTATTAAAGATTCCAACATTAAAGCTCCTTTCCTGGAACACAGCTCACCAATGAACCCAGTGTAAAAAGGCTGACCTAAATATCTACTCATTCTTCTGCAAATTCTGTCTACAAACCTAAGGCTTTAGAATATGAACTTTCTAGGTGCAGATTTAACGTCTTGTTTATATCCAACCTTTGAGCAATATAGGGACAAGGATAAAGGTATGTATACTAATTTCAGTTGTTATTAATAGTCAAGTTCTGCAATATTTAGTTTAAATTACAAGAGCTTATTTTTCCTAAGCTTAAGGAAACTTTCTGACAAGTCTGCCTGATTATATATTCTATACCCATTATCTATAAGAGGGTTGTTTACTCCACTAATGAGAATAGAGAGCCAGCACATGTCTAGAAAGAATCTGGCAGCTTCTAAACTTTATATCCCTATTCCAAGAATCCATTAGCTGAAAATAATTTTTAGAAACTTAAAGGTTACAATTCTGCCAATGCTTCATCCATAGGAGTCTAGAATTGGAAGATTGCATTGCTATACAGCCATTTCTCCCTAAAAAGCAGCTGAAAGGATTGGTAAGTATTGTCCAAAATATTCACATAACATCATCAATATCACAGTTAAAATCTTTAAATATTGTCAACATACTTAAACTCAAAATATCAAATAACTTCCTTGTGTATCAGCTCTTTCAGTGACTGGCGGTAGGAGAGATGGAAAGGAAGGGTTGCAGCTGTATCCTTGCAGTCCTTATCATAATTAGGTTTTCTACAGAAGCTACCTTTTAACAAGTTTCACTAACTGACGACATCTGCCCTTAATTTTCTGCTTCTGATCCAAATTTATCTTAACTCAGTATATTCACGTGTGCTTGGGCAGGTTTTAAATTACTTTCTAGGAAAAACTCTACCTCAGGAACCCTTTGGATCCAACCTGATAAAGAATAGGACAGGCCACCATGACCACCACAAATATATGTGACATAATATATGTCACACTCCTAAATTGTCATAGTAAGATGTTAGCTCAACCACCTAAATATTTTATCATAAATCATATTTATAGTGAACCTTGTAAAATATGGCACTCCAATTACTAGTGTCAATTATAATATTCAACTAACTGAAAATTGGTATTTATTGTAATTCTCATGAAATACTCATTATTGGAAAATGTTCTTTAAGGGACACTTTTGTCTCCTTTGAATTTCCCTGGAATATTTACGAATATATTGAGTTATACCAACACAGAGCTGCTTACATGACTGTGTTATCAGAGTTGTATAGACATACCTTTCCTAAATTTAATTAAACTTAAATTTTGATGTAATCTCTAATTTAATTACATGGCTTTGGTATCTTTTATATGATAATACAAGAACTATTCATTTGAAGATTGGATCTGTAACTCTTTATTCTATAAAAATTCATTGAATTTTTGAATAAATGCCCCAGACACTGCATAAGGGACAGAATTTTTAAAAGGAACAAATCAAAGTCAGTTGCCTCTAAGAAATTTCAGTTAATTAGACAAATGGATACATAAATTATAGAAATATATAAAAATGCAAATTGGCATATGCATGGGGTGCAACATGTTTAGTCAGGGAGCAATGGGAGGTACAGAGAAGGTTCACTTAATACTGTAACTGAATACAGTTTCAATTATGTGATCCAGTATCTCTTATACAGAGAAATCATGCTTATTTCTCCTAGAAATCAATGAAGAGAAGTAAGTTTATTTCCATAGGGATTTATGTTTTTTTAAATTGTATTATGAGAACTAGATAGCCTAAAGTAATTTGCCTTTCATTTTGACTTTGGTTCGTTGCATTAAGTAACTCATACTAAGTGCCTGATAAATTTTTTATATTTTCTCATATTAGCTTCTGATGTTTACCTTGTAATTGCCTTGTTTTACACGTTTTTCAATTGTATAATTTTAAAGCTTCAAGGACTAGAGAGATCATCTATTTTAATCCCCTAAAGTTTCAGAGGGATTAATTTAGGCTGAGAGATTATAAATGATCTGACCAAGATTACACATCTAGTTACCTGCAGAATTTAGAAAGTAGGTTACCTGAATACTTTGTTTTACTTATGCCACCTTTCTAAAAGATGAGATGAAAACAGATGTTGACAAATCACAGAATGAGGCATGGCGAAACGGAGGAGGATAAGAAAATGAAAGAAAGGGTGAAGATAAAAGGTAGAAAATTAGAAATGTTTAAAATTATATTTTCTTAAAATTTAGACATATAATTTTAAAGACTGTAACAGTCAAAACCATCACCAAAAGGTGAAAATATTATTCTCCTGACAGTTTTTTTTTGGAATAAATAAACATGGGCTCAAACTGAAATAAAATGTTTAAAATGCAACAGGACATGTGTATTTCTTTGGGTCACTGGCATAGGTGTATTTTAAGCTGTAAACATGAACAAGTCTATTTGTATAAACACTTGAAATCAATGACAATCATTCTTACCTCTTTTGCTGTTTCCTAGGATAGATAGGTGTTTCATGATCTAAGTGCCGATAGCCCAGGCCTCCCCATAAGCAACCCTTCTGATATTTAGCTTAGTATGTGTTTTGATTCATGAAGAGGAATAACTTACTAGTGAATATAATTTCAATTTCTTCTGAAAATATTAATAAACTGAAAAATATATGTGTGTCTGTGATTTGTAAAGTTAGGAAAGCAGTAGCATCAGCTTATAATAAATGAGTGTTAAACCTGCTATGTATGCCCCCTGTTAATTTGGCCAAAAAGACTATCTCAAATTTATACCACTTTGTTAGTGTTTGAAGGAAAAATCATATTCCTTAGATGCCAGACAATGTCTAGTTTGAATTGTCCCAGTTTGTTCTCCAATAAACCACTGAAAAATAAAAAAAACTTGAAATAATCTATTATTGGTTGGCATGGTTCTGTGGGTTGACTGCGTTTAGCTGGGCAATTTGTTCCTGGGTCTCTCATGCTGCTGGAGCTGGAATCTTCTGAAGAATCAACTGGCTGAATATCCAAGATGGTTCACGCACATGGCTGGCAGTCAATACAGACAGCTAGTTGCTCAGCTGGAGCTGTCAACTGGAGTATCCACAATGGTGACTCTATGTGACTTGGGCTTCTTATAACATGGGGCTATTTTCCAAGAGGAACAATCCTAAGAACAAGCATCCCAAGCTAACCCAGCAAGAATCTGAAAGACTTATGCTGAAAGACTTATGCTGAACTCCATCTTTTGATGTAAGAAGGAGCATCATTTGTATTCAGGGAGGAAGCAATTGATAGCAGCCATTTTTGGATAATATGTACCAAAAAGAGGTCCCACCAGTATTCTCACGTATTATAAGTTCCTCCAAGAACTGCATGGGAATGAGCTACAGGGGACACATCAGATCAAGTCATTCTTCAATAAGTAATTTTGATCTGTTGGAGTGAGTAAATAAAATTGTGATTTAGATGCAGTCTTCCCTACAAGTTTCACTCTATAGAATCCGGTAAATATGAATATACCCTGTATATTTTAGACATAAATGATTACATACTATTTACTTTCACTTTAAAGAACCTCAATATTGCTACTTTCGGAGTTTTACAATGGAAATACAACACAAATCAATTAATCATTAACCTTTTTTTGACATTTTATTTTTATTAACTATGTTGGTTTTCCTATTACTTCCAGTAATTTTAAATTAAAACAAAAATTTCAAGATAATTGTGTTGTTAGTTGCTGTCAAGTCAACCCCAACTCATAAGGACCTCATGTATGCAGAGTAGAACTATGCTCCATAGGGTTTTCAAGGTTGTGAACTTTCAGAAGCAGATCACCAGGCCTTTATTTTTATTTGTTTAAATTAAATGAAGTTTACATTTCAAGTTAGTCTCCCATACAAAAATTTTTATTTTTTTTTCATACATTGTTATGAGACCCCAACTGCTCACCCCATTCTGTGACAGCACACTCCTCCCGTCCGCCCCTGATTCACTATGAACATTCAACCAGCTCCTAACTCTCTCTGCCTTCCCATCTCACCTCTGGACAGAAGCTGCCCATTTGGTCTCATATCTACTTGACTAAGAGGCACATTCTTCACAAGTATCACTTTATGTCCCAGAGTCCAGTCCAATCCCTGTCTGAAGAGTTGGCTTCAGAAATTGTTTTAGTTCTGGGGTGATAGAGAGTCCAGGGCCCATGCCTTCCGGGGTGCCTCCAGTCTCAGTCAGACCATTAAGCCTGGCCGTCTTACTAGAATTTGAGTTCTGCATCCCATCGTTCTACTGTTCCATCAGGGACCCTCTGTTGTGTTCCCTGTCAGGACGTTCATTGGTGGTAGCTGGGACCATCTAGTTCTTCTGGTCTCAGGCTGATGAAGTCTCTGGTTTATGTG
>NW_004444165.1:1509404-1532608 GCF_000243295.1 Trichechus manatus latirostris | reverse complement strand
CCTTGCTTTTTGTATTGTTGATTTCCACTTTTATGGCTTTATGGTCAGAAAAGATGCTTTGTAATATTTCAATGATTTGGATTTTGTTAAGGCTTGCTTTATGGCCTAATATGTGGTCTATTCTGGAGAATGTTCTATGTGCATTGGAAAAGAAATTATACTTGGCTGCTGTTGGGTGCAGTGTTCGGTATATGTCTATGAGATCAAGTTGGTTGATTGTAGCATTTAGCTCTTCCGTGTCTTTGTTGAGCTTTCTGGATGCTCTGTCTTTCACCGAAAGTGACATGTTGAAGTCTCCTATTACTATTGTGGAGCTGTCTATCTCTCTCTTCAGAGCTGTTAGAGTTTGTTTTATATATTTTGGAGCCCTGTTCTTGGGTGCGTAAATATTTATTATAGTTACGTCCTCCTGGTGTACTGACACTTTAATCATTATATAGTGCCCTTCCTTATCCTTTGTAGTGGATTTTACTTTAAATTCTATTTTGTCAGAGGTTAATATTGCCCCTCCTGCTCTTTTTTGAGTGTTGTTTGCTTGATATATTTTTTCCATCCTTTAAGTTTTAGTTTGTTTGTGTCTTTAAGTCTAAGGTGCGTCGCTTGTAGGCAGCATATAAATGGATCATGCTTTTTTATCCAGTCTGCCACTCTCCGTCTCTTTATTGGTGCATTAAGTCTGTTTACATTCAGTGTGATTATTGATAGGTATGAGTTTAGTGCTATCATCCTGATATCTGTTTTTGTGTGTTGTTCACAGTTTCTTTGTTCTCCTCAATTTTTGTGCTGAGTCGTTTTTCTTTATGTATTTTTTTTCAGCTTTTTCTTTGCTGTAGATTTTGTGTTTGCTGGGTTTTTATGTTTTTTTACTTTTTTATGTTGATTTGTAGGATTTTTAGACTTCTTTGTGGTTACCTTAATATTTACTCCTATTTTTCTAAGTTTATACCAGTCTTTTATTACTTTATGTTGCCTTAACTTCCCCTCCATATGAAAAATCAATGTCTCCATTTTTTAAGTCCCTCTTTTTTGTTTTGTTGTCCTTTTTTACATATTGATATCTGTTTCCCTATTTTCAATATTTTAGCTTTGATGTATTTTCAATATCCGAATCTAAGTCAATATCAGGTTGCTCTGTCCTGTGTTCTAGTCTTTCGTTGTTATCTGGTGTTATTGATTATCTAACCGTAGGATTCCCTTTATTATTTCTTGTAATTTTGTTTTGGTTTTTGAAAATTCCCTGAACTTCTGTTTATCTGGAAATGCCCCAATTTTGCCATCATATTTGAAAGACAGTTTTGCTGGATATATAATTCTTGGCTGGCAGTTATTTTCCTTCAAGGCTTTAAATATGTCATCCCATTGCCTTCTAGCCTGCATGGTTTCTGCTGAGTAGTCTGAGCTTATTCTAATTGACTCTCCTTTGTTGATGACTTTTCTTTTATCCCTAGCTGCTCTTAAAATTCTCTCTTTATCTTTGGTTTTGTTAAGTTTGATTATGTCTTGGTGACTTTCTTTTGGGATCTACCTTATGTGGGGTTCGATGAGCATCTTGGATAGATATGTTTTCATCTTTCATGATATCAGGGAAGTGTTCTGTCAACAAATCTTCAACAATTTTCTCATATTTTCTGTTATCACCCCCGTTCTGGTACTCCAATCACTCTTAGGTTATTTCTCTTGATAGAGTCCCACATGACTCTTTGAGTTTCTTCATTCTTTTTAATTCTTTTATTTGATTTTTCCTCAAATAAGTTGGTGTCAAGAGCTTTATCTTCAATGTCACTAATTCTAACTTCAGTTCTGCTCCTACGACTTTCTATTGAGTTCTCTAATTCTGAAATTTTATTGTTAATCTTTTGGATTTCTGATTGCTGTCTCTCTACGGATTCTTGCAGCCTATTAAATTTGGCATTATGCTCTTGAATAACTTTTTTAAGTTCTACTACTACTTTGTCTGTATGTTCCCTGGATATTACTGCATTCTGTAGAATTTCCTTTCTAATTTCTAGAAGAGTTCTGTATATTAATCTTTGGATTCTGCCTCTGGTAATTCCAAGAAGTTCTCTTTCTCCAGAGAATTTATTGATTCTTTATTTTGGGAGCTTGTTGAAGCCACATGGACTGCCTCTTTATGTGATTTGATATTGACTGTTGTCTCTGAGCCATCTATAATTTATTATAATTTTATTTTATGTTTGTTTAGTGAGACCTAGCTTCTTGTTTTGTTTTGATATGCCCAAATAGGTTGCTTGTGTGCACTAGTTTGATTTTTGACACCTTTGAATCTTTAACGTCCTGTCACCTTGTTGTTAGTTCTGTAACTAAGTATGTACACACAGGAGTCCATTAAATTTTCCTATATGACTTCAGCTCAGGTGTCCAGGCAGTTGGTCACCAAGTGTGTGATGCAGGCTCTCACCCCCAGTCCTAGAGAGGCATCGGTGATTGGTGCAGGCACTAGACGCTGGCTGTGGTAGGGGATCGCGCTGAGCCAGGCAGGGGGCTGACGGCTGCCCCTGAGAGTCTGAAAGCACTCTGGTGGCACAGTGGTTAAGAGGTCGACTGCTAATCGAAAGGTCGGCAGTTCACACCAGCTACCTCTTGGAAACCCTATGGGGCAGTTCTACTCTGTCCTGTAGTGTCGCTATGAGTCAAAATTGACTCGACAGCAATGGGTTTGTATATTCTATACACACAGATATTAAAAACAAATACAAGAACATCCATTTTTGCATATATGGGTTTTATTTTCCACGTTCTGCTATGCTTATTTGAATAAACGAGAACAATCGAGATGTCAAAAAAGGAATGAACAGAACAACCTTACTAAAAAAAAAAACAAAACTAAACGTTGGTAATTAGATCTGGAGAATGAGGGACTTGGGGTGATCTATGATGTCGCTAAGGCTTCAAGTTTGTGGGGAAATATATGTAACCATTGATAGAGAAGAGGTATTTTAAAGAATAATGGATTGAAGAATAGAAGGAGGTATTGTGATGGGTTCAGTTTAAGACATACTAAACTTGTATTCTTGAATCTGAGTAAAGAAGTCTAACAGAGTTCAATAGAGTCTTCAATCTCTGATTCATCTCACTTTGCTAAAATTATGGTAATAAAATTGGTCAAAGAAAATATGTAGAATTGAGAGAAGTGAGGATTAAATAAAAGGTGATAAAGAAGACAGGAATATCTCTTCCTTAGTGCACATAAGCTAATTTTTCTCTGTACCTGAGTCCCTGGCTTATTCTGTAGTTACCCTGTAAAGAATGACTATGTTATCATTCATTGAGATAACGTGAAGTATAATTGTATTGTTTTATCCCAGAGAAGTTTTGTTCCAAAAGTATTTTAAGAACCATCTCATCATGTTTTACACAGCTCCCCAGCATGCAGTAATACCCTGTTATAGCGCTACTTTCTTTGGCTAGTTATCTTGAAAATCTGCTGTCCATATTAATGTTTTTGTCTTCCAAATATTGACGGAAAATCACAATCTATCTTATGGTTGGTATTATTTGTGTCCAAGGGTCTTATCAGTTATACTGAGAGCAATATACGTCTCAGTACAAGAAAATGTTTCTTGATAAGCAATTCTATTAAAATTCTCCTTCAGTAATATTTTCAACATGCTTTCCATCTCACACAGCTACACATATTCTCACTTGTTCATTCTAATATCTTCCCTCTTGCTAAATAGCAACAAATTTACCTACCCTTAAAATGCAAATTAACAAAATACCAGACTTACTGGCCTGACAGATACTGGAGAAACCCCAAGAGTATGGCTCCTGGACACCGTTTTAGCTCAGTAATGATGTCACTCCTGAGGTTCACCCTTCCCCAAAAGATTAGACAGGCCCATAAAACAGAACAAGACTAAACGGGCACACCAGCCCAGGAGTAAAGACTAGAAGGCAGGAGAGTACAGAAAAGCTAGTAACAGGGAACCGAAGGTCAATAAGGGAGAATGTTGACATGTTGTGGGGTTGTTAACCAATGTCATAAAACAATATGTGTACTAACTTTAATGCAAAGGTAGTTTGTTCTGTAAAACTTCATTTAAAGTACAGTAAAAAAAATGCAAATTAGCATTGCAATTATTTTTTATTTATGGGACTATTTAGTTAATATTTTATCTTATTATTTTAATCGTATAATTAGAGTTTTTGTTGTTTAGTATTAAATTGCAAAGCATTCACACAAAAGCAAACTGATTCACTTCAGCAATGGGCAAGTTTCATTTTGTGAATCCCTGAAAATGATGACTTTTAGATTGCTTTGGCTATGCTTCTAATGCTTCTGTTGCTGTCAAATTACCACCTGAGGAATATTGTCCTGGTTCATCAATAGGGTAATGTCACACCTGCATACCTATAATCCTAAACAACAGTGCATAGTTTTTTTTGTTTTTTTTTGTTTTTTTTTTAGCTCAATTGCAGTGCTGGGCACATATCATGGTCCATTCCATGTATGCTAAATAAAATCTTGTATAAAATGATATCATAAATACATGTGAGTGAGTCACCACATAGAATAAGTTACTGTTTTCATATCAGTCATTACTTAATGTGGAGGGAGATGATGAGACAAAGATTTCAAGAGAAAACTAGCACAATGAGAGCAGAAGTTCCATTTCTGAGAAAGAAATTATAACAACTTGGAGCAAAAATGGCTGGTGAGTCTAGTTGGTGCTCAATATTCTCTACCACATTGACTGAGTATTTCTTTATCTAGGATTTAGGTTCTTCTGAGAATGCATGTTTTCTCTTTTTGCTATCAGTAAAGAAGAAAAGTGTAAAAATTCACAGAATTACAAGAGGCAGGCCATTAGCTGAACAGAAGTATGGATAGATTTCTGGAAGATTAATGGATAGGAGAGAGCAAAGCAAGCCACATGTAATTGATGTGTTAAACACATGACTCATAGGATGTCATCTAAAGGAAAATTTATTTTGCTTTCCTCCTGTCCCTTAAAATTATTTTTAGTGGGTAAGGAAATATTTCCCAGCCCCAGGAGATAAATTTGGGCATATCTCATGAGTATTCTGTTTTAGACAATAGATGGTCACTGTGATGGTTAAGGTTGTGTGTCAACTTGGCTGGGCCATGATTCGCAGTGGTTTGGCTGTCATATGATTTTGTGATCACTTCCAAGAGTAGATTTAATATAATGTGACCACCTCCATGATGGGATCTGCTGTGAATAGCCAATCTGTTGAAAGTGAGTTTCCTTGGGTGTATGGCCCATATCAAATATAAGTGGACTCTCTGGCAAGGCTGGTGGGCTTTTGCTTGCTCTGGATCCTGCTGCTGGCTCCTGTTCATCTGACCTCTGGTTCTTGGGACTTGAGCTAGCAGCTTACCTGCGGTCTTGCCTGCCAATCTTGGGATATGGTGATCTTTGAAGCCTGTAAGCAAGAACCCTGCTGTCTGATCTGCCAATCTTGGGTTCCCCAGCCCCTGCAGCTACGTGAATCAGGAGACACCTCTACCCTGACCCATGGACTTGGGATGTTCCAGCCTTTACAACTGTGTGAGCCATTTCCTTGATATAAATCTCTCTCTATATATATTTATACACTTTACTGGTTTTGCTTCTCTAGACCTAAGACATTTGGTACTGGGAGTAGGGTGCCGCTCTAACAAATACCTAAAATGTAGAAGCAGTTTTGAAACTTTGAATGGATAGAAGCTGGAAGAGTTTTAAAGTGCCTAACAGTAAAGGACTAGACCATCTTGAAGAGACTGTTGGTGGAATTATGGACATCAAAGACAATTCCAGTGAGGACTCAGAAGGAAATGAGGAGAGCTGTTACACTGGAGATGGTACAGACAGCGAGATGCAGCAGCAGAACCAGGAGATCAGTGTGAGACAGTGCTGGATCCGACCAACAGAGCGAGAAAGCTGAGTGCCTTTGCACAAGTGGCTTCCTGGCAAAGTGGGGTGCCTCCAGGCACTTATCAGTGCAGCTAAAGAGCTTTGGAACACTTGTCCAAGCAGGGTAGAAACAGGAAGTGAGGCCCGAGGGCCTGAGAGGCCAAGGAACCAGGAAGCAGAAGCTGAAGAGACAAGAGACACAGGAAGCAAAGCTGCCTCAGTCTCAAAGGGTGGAATCACCACTCAGATGGACTAGGAGAATGAGGTCACCCAAAGCTGAGGGAGCGGAGTTGCTGTTTCAGTGGGCCTAGAAGGTGGAGCTGAAGCTTAGGGCTTCTACTCAGAATCCAGAAAGTATGGAGGGCAGGACCATTGCTTAAATGGTCTCAGAGAACAGAGGATTATTTTCAAACATTGAGGGCTACTGTAATGTATTCTGCTGACTTGCTTGGTACCTGTTATCCCTTCGTTCCCTCCAATTTCTCCCATTTGTAATGGAAATGACTAGCTTGTGCCTGTCTCATCATTGTAATTTGGAAGCAGATAACTTGTATTCTTGATTTCAGAGATGAAGGGGAATTTTTGGATTTTAGACTTAAAGTTGATTTAAGACTTTTGCTATGATATGATGGGGTGAATGTGTTTTACTTGTGGCAATGACATGAATTTTTAGGGGCCAAAGGGTGGACTGTTATGTATTGAATTGTGTCCCCCCAAAATGTGTCAACTTGGCTAGTCCATGATTCCCCATATTGTGTAATTATCCACCATTTTGTCACCTGATGTGATTTTCCTATGTGTTGTAAATCCTGCCTCTGTGATGTTAATGAGCCAGGATTAGAGGCAGTTAAGTTAATGAGACAGAACTCAATCTACAAGATTAGGTTGTGTTTTAAATGAATCTCTTTTGAGATATAAAAGACAGAAATAAGTGGAGAGACACGGGGACCTCATACCACCAAGAAAGAAGCATAGGAGCATAGTGCGTCCTTTGGACCCGGGGGTCCCTGCACTGAGAAGCTCCTCAATCAGCAGAAGATTGATGACAAGGACCTTCCCCCAGAGCTGACAGAGAGAGAAAGCATTCCCCTGGAGCTGGGACCCTGAATTCAGACTTCTAATTTCCTAGACTGTGAGAGAATAAAGCCATCTACTTGTGGTATTTCTGTTATAGCAGCACTAGATAACTAATACAGTCACTTAACCTCGTAAACATACTCAATTTAAAATATAGAATATCCATCAGAATACTAATTAAACACTAATTAAATTGTATGGTTTCTTAAAACATTTCTCTCCTCTCCTGACTCTACTTCCATATTAAACTCTGAAGGAAGCTACCTCTTTTTAGATTTAGGGATGTTCTTGAGCTCTGCTCTCTCTTTATACTCTGTGTTTTCCACTTACTACTTGCAGTTTAGATGACTACCAGGACAAGGACAGTACGATGTCCTTATACATGGCCTTTCTGGCCTTGGGTTTATAATTCTGTCAAAAATGATCGGCTGGACCACAATCTTACAAGGGATTAGTCAGTCTACTATGCAAATAGGGTGCGTAAAACTGCCCAATACGATTAAGTTACTTTGTAGGAATTGGTCGATTACTATGCAAATTAAGTGATTGTGGTCTGCCTAGGGTGTTGGTCAGTTCATGGTCTGGATAGGAGGGCCATGCTTTTAAGTTGAATATAAGGACCAATCCCACAGAGATTTAGAAGGGCTTTACTACTATCAAGAAGAGCCTGGAGCTGAGTGCATCATTTGGACTCAAGGTCTCTGTACTGAGAACTTCCTAGACACAGAAGAAAGAGTTATAACACTGAAGACCACCAGAAGCAGCTGAGAGAAGGCAGAGCCCAGGAGCAGAGAAATGGTGGCAGCAGTACTAGCAGTGAGAACCATGGAACCAGCAGATGGCTGCGATGGGCTTCCCAGCCTGCAGAGCAAGAGAGAGCTGAGTGCCTTTGGGCAGGAGGCTTGCTAGAAAAACGGGGTTCCTCTAGGCACTTTTTGGTGGAGCTAAGGAGGTGTAACACTTGCCTAAGCTGGGCAGAGGCCGATAGGGTCCCAGAAGCATAGGTTGCCAGCAGTAAGGCCAAGAGAAAGGCCACCTGCCTATAGGCACAGCCAATAAAAGGGCCTGCCTAAGGGCACGGCAAAGAAGCTGATAGCTGTTTGGTTGGAAGCTGTCCTGATTGATGAACTATACCCTTTCTCCTGAGTTGTACCCTGTTACTTCCAAGTTGGTCCTGTTACTTCTCGAATAAACCACACACACAATCCTGAGTACAGTCTGTAAGATCTGTGTGGCCATTGCAATGAATTATTGAATGTAGTAGAGAAGGAGACAGTGCCATGGGGAAGATGGCTGGTGTCAGAAATGGTAAAAAAAAAAGTTGGAAAGTGGAGTTATGTCTGACCTCCACCTCACAGGAATCAGGTTTGTACTGATCTTGATTCTCATCCCTTCTTGTAGAGTTAGACGAGTTCTGATGCTAGTAGATTAACATAAGGAAGAAATTTAAGGGTTCAGAAAAAATTTTACTTGGATTGGGTGGCTTCTCTCTTTCTGGTACTGGCATAGGTTTAACACTTTTTTTTTTTCATGAGTTGCTATTATAAATTTTTCAGAGATCTTCATCTCTGCCAACCTTTCTCATGCAGTTCCCTTGAACTGTGAAGATGCGTCTGTATTCCAGATGGACCCTTCTAACTCATTCCAGACCTGATATTTATCTCCTGTTTTGTTTCTCTTTTATTAATTGATGTAGTTCCTCAGGAATTTAGTGCCTCTATGAGACTGAACTAAAGATGACCCCATAGAATATTCTCTCTCATACATCCCACTCATTATCTGCCCAACAAGTTGAGATTCAGACTACTCCCATTGCAGCTATTTCTATCTTGCTTTCACAGGCTATTTTGGCTTTCTCAGGTGTGATAGTGTATATTTTCCAAAATAACCACAACAATATCTTCCATCCCACATACTTTTCTTATAATGTAATGTTCATTCAGTAAGCCGAGCCACATGGAGGGGCCAAGTGTATACATTCTGAATGACAGTCCCAGCCAGCATCAACTACCAGAAATGTGAGTGAAGATGCCTTGAATTAGCTACACTCTTTGAGTCTTCTGAGCTAACGTCTCAGACATTGTGCAACAGAATAAAACTTTCCTGCTGTGTCTTCTCTGAGTTTCTTCCCCACAGAGTCTAAGAGTATAATAAAATGATTGTTTTATGCAAGTAAGCTGCAGAGTGATTTGTTATTTGGCAATAAACAAGTGAAATATCAGGAGTGAATCAAGTACTAATCCTCTATGTCTCCCCTTTACAGCAAAACAGCAGGTGTTTTCATAGAAGTTTCTTCATAATATTTCCCTTCTACACCTTAATCCTCCCCCCTCCTTTTTTTTTTTTTTTAAATAGCAGATGGGTCTAGGGGACACAGAATGAGTTCATGAACACTTATTTTGTAAATGCACAGAATAATCTGGCTTTGCACACTCATGGCCTCTGTTCAATGTCAAAGTGTCAATTTTAACATTTGTTACACACAGCATAACATATCAATAAAATAAGTTTGGAGCAGAGAGGTGTTCTTCCTATGAGCCTTCAAACATAGACAGGCTTTACACCATGTCCACAGAGGGATCAACATCAATGATATATGACACAGGACAAATTCGAGGGCCCACCTCTAAGGAAATAGAATTGCATGCCCAAAGAGGGTAAGGGATCCTAAAATGGATTTTGTTTCCCTCAGAGTAAATAATTCATTGTTTTGTCAGATAAGGGTGGATTTGGGGCTAGGTAGCTTAACTGTTCTCTGCCTAGGGAGCCTGAAGTAAGCTTTCAGTCAACTCTCCAATGCAGAAGAGAGGCCTGATTTGTGAACAAAATTATGATGTGAGAGAATACCTACACTGGATAATTATATTAATTAGTATAGTCCTTCATTTAGAAATATGAATGTAAAACAAAGAAAATCAGTCTTTTGTGGAAAATAAATCTCTCCATATTTCTACTTTCTCCCCCTAAAAATAGTAAATTAATTGAAGAAACACCACATCTGACCTTGGAGAATAGATACATTTTTAAATATTCTAATAGTTATCCTTCTAAAGAACTCTTCTTGCCTGCTCAGCATTCATTTTTCTGTCTTCTAAAACCAACCTTCTCCTGCTTTCAGTTCAAATGGTTCTCATAGCAATTAACCTATCTTCTGCTATCAGGGCAAACATGTGACCTAGGCCTGAACATAAGAATTTTGCATGCTTCTGGCAATGGTGATTTGTTCCAGTCTGTTCATATGACCAAAGTTGAGCCAATCATAGCCATGAGTGTCATTCTGTTTTTCTGCTTAAGTCAGTTGGAAACAGGTTTTTGTCACTTGAAACCAAAAGAAGCTTGAATTATTGATTACTTCTAAATATTAAACAAGATATTGCTGTTATAAACCAATAATAAAAAAACCTGAATTGTTATTAAAATGGAGTAATCAGACATTCAGAAAGGATATTAGGAATTGCAAATAAGATTAATAAATTTTTCAAATAATAGGAGTAGAAAATAGAACCAAAAAATTCTTCAAAACTTGAAAAATAGAAATACAATTGAAAAATAGGAAAGAAAAATTAATAGATACGTAAACATCAAATAATGAGGTCCAAAATCTGTATAATAAGATTCCAGGGAAAGAAAAGAAATAAAAGTAGACTGATTTAAAAAAAAAAAAAGTAGAGGACGATTTTTCAGAGACAAATCAATGTGTCTTTTTTTTTTTTTTTGCATTGAAAAAAAAACAAAACCAAACCCTTTGCAGCTGAGTTGATTCCAACTCATAGTGACCCTACAGGTCAGAGTAGAACTTCCCCATAAGGTTTCCAGGGAGTAGATGGTGGGTTTGAACTGCCCACCTTTTGGTTAGTAGCTGAGCTCTCAATTACTGCACCACTAGGGCCCATCAGGTCTCATAAAAATTGAGCAAGAAGAATGATTAAAAGGAAGAAAACACCAATCCTAATACATTATTTTAAATTTAAGTAAACCAAATATAATTGAAAGATCTTTAAAGTTTTCAAAAAGAGAGGAAAATTAAGGCCATATTTATTAAAACAAAAATCACTGACATAAGACATCTCATCAGCAATGCTAGGTGACAATGGAGCATGAGTTTGAAATTCTGAGAGCAAACAATTTTCCACTTAGAATTATATACTCAGCCAAACTATGTATGTGTCATAAGAGAATAATAAAATGTTTCAGACATGCTAGAAAATAATACATACATTTTTCCAAAACATGAGCAGTCTGTGTTTATATCCCATATGTTCCTTTTGGAAACAAAGAAACAAACAAAAACTTACTTAATGATGGACTCCTGAAAAAAATATTTTTTGTAAAGTGGAACTATTCCAGGATTAAAATAATAATAATAAAAGTCCATGTTAACAATTGTTCATCTGTCCCCAAAATAATAGATAAATCTTACTGATGTATTAGAGAATATAATTTTCCATCAACAAGAAAAAAATAAAATAGTAACTTGGGGTAAAAAAAAAAACAACAGTAAAATCTCTGGCGGTGCAAATGTTTAAGCATTCGACTACTAGCCATAAATTCGGTGGTTCAAACCCACTGAGAGGCACATCAGAAGATAACCTATAGACCTGCTCTCTAAAAGTCACAGCCCTGAAAACCCTATGGGGCAGTTCTACTCTGCATACACATGGTTGCCACGAGCCATAATCAACTGGAGGGCAACTAACAACAACGAAAAGGACATTTGGCAAAAAATAGTAATACAAGGCAGGGTGCTGTAAAATTAATGGAGTCTTAAGGAAGTATTTATTTAATCTGAGCCCTTGGACCATTATATTTACAGAAGGTTAGTATTTAAGATTTCATCTCATTCTCTACAGATATAATCACTACTGCTTCAGCATATAATTACACATACTCCTCAATTATCGACTGTCTTGTTATTTGACATTTCACATTTATAGTAAAAAACTACTATCCAACTATTTTGTGCATTAATGACACACACCTGGCAGTAATTAATGCTGAGGTACAAGGCAAGAGAAACGCTGGCTGTGATGGTTAAGGTTATGTGTCAACTTGGCTGGGCCATGATTCCCATGGTTTGGCAGTTATGTAATGAAGTAATTTGACAGCTATGTAATAATAGTGCTATCCTCCATTTTGTGATCTGATGTGGTCATCCTCTATTTTTGCATAATGTTGATTTTTACATAACAACCTGGACTTTGGAAACTAAACATGCCAATAAGTGAGGAGTGGGTATATTATATTACCAAGATATAATGAGCACAGTTTATCAGTGCAAGCCATAGACAAAACATGGTTGACTTAATCATATTTACTGAACACAATGTATATGTTCTAACTAAACCTTTCTGTTATGAAAAAATAACAGTAAATATCATAATAAGGTCATGGTCAAGGAGGGAAAGAAGTATAAAAGAATGTAGGCCACTCGTTTTAAAATCTAAAATTTTGATTCACATTTTGACTCAATTCACAGTGAAAAGATAGACAAGTACTAAAGATTTAAGGAGAATTATATAATTTAACATCATGTAGGAGACAATGCACTCAGCACTTCTCAAGCTGAAAGAAGTGAAGGAAAAGTTCAAGGCTCAAGTTGTAATTTTGAAGTATTCTATGGGCAAAATATTGCACATTGCAGGAAGCATCAAAAGAAGATGGAAGGAATACACAGAATCACTGTACCAAAAAGAATTGGTCAATGTTCAACCATTTCAGGAGGCAGCATATGATCAAGAACAGATGGTACTGAAGGCACTGGTGAAAAACAAGCCTCCAGGAATTGATGGAATACCAACTGAGATATTTCAACAAACGAATGCAGCACTGGAGGTGCTTACTCATCTATACCAAGAAATTTGGAAGACAGCTACCTGGCCAACCGACAGGAAGAGATCCATATCTGTGCCCATTCCAAAGAAAAGTGATCCAATAGAATGTGGAAATCATTGAACAATATCATTAATATCAGACACAAGTAAAATTTTGCTAAAGATCATTCAAAAACAGTTTCAGCAGTACATCGACAGGGAACTGCCAGAAATTCAAGCCAGATTCAGAAAATGATGTACAACAAGGAATTTCATTACTGATGTCAGATGGCTGAAAGCAGAGAATTACAGAAAGATGTTTTTCTGTGTTTTATTGACTATGCAAATGCAGTTGAATGTGTGGATCCTAACAAATTATGCATAACATTGTGAAGAATGGGACTTCCAGAACACTTAATTGTGCACATGTGGAACCTGTACATAGACCGAGAAGCAGTTGTTCGAACAGAACAAGGGGATACTACATGGTTTAAAGTCAGGAAGGGTGTGTGTCAGGGTTTTATTCTTTCACTATACTTACTCATTCTGTATGCTGAGCAGATAATGTAAGAATATAGACTATATGAAGAAGACGGGGGCACCAGGATTGGATGAAAACTCATTAACAGCCTGCATTATGCAGATGACACAACTTTGCTTGCAAAAGTGAAGAGGACTTGAAGCACTTACTGATGAAGATCAAAGACCACAGCCTTCAGTATGGATTACACCTCAACATAAAACAAAAATCCTCACAACTGGACTAATAATGAGCGACATCATGATAAATGGAGAAAAGATTGAAGTTGTCAAGGATTTCATTTTACTTGAATCCACAACCAACGCCCATGGAAGCAGCAGTCAAGAAATCAAACAATGCATTGCATTGGGCAAATCTGCTACAAAGACCTATTAAAAGTGTTGAAAAGCAAAGATGTCACTTTGAGAACTAAGGTGCACATGACCCAAGCCATGGTATTTTTAATCACTTCATATGCATGCAAAAGCTGGACAATGAAAAAGGAAGACCAAAGAAAAATTGATGCCTTTGAATTATGGTGTTGAAGAAGAATATTGAATATACCGATGGACTACCAGAAGAACAAATGGATTTGTCTTAGAAGAGGTACAGCCGGAGTGCTCCTTGGAAGCGAGGATAGTGAAACTGCCTCTCACATACTTTGGACATGTTATCAGGAGGGATCAGTCCCTGGAGAAGGACATCATGCTTGGTAAGGTAGAGGATCAGAGCAAAAGAGGACAACCCTTGACGAGATGGACTGACACAGTGGTTGCAACAATGAGCTCAAATATAACAATTGTTAGGATAGTGCAGGACCAGGCAGTGTTTAATTCTGTTGAATATAGGGTCGCTATGAGTTGAACACCTAACAACAATAGTAAAAGGGAAATAGTAAAGTAGTTTGGTGTAGGTAAATTAATTCCCCGTTTTCTTAGCAGTGAACTAGTTAATGCTGCTTATTTTGATAAATCAAAAACCAAGAATACAAGCATTGTATCTAGAGCTGCACTATCCAAAACAATAGCAATAAGTCACATGTGGATATTTAAATAGTAATTTAAGTTAGTTAAAATTAAATAAAATTTGAAAATTCTCTTCACAGTTACACTGGCAAAATGCTCAATAAACACATATAGCTAGTGGCTACCCTACTGGACAACACAGACTAGAACGTTTCTTTCATCCTGAAAAGTTCAATTGGACAGCACTGGGCTAGATTAATGAAAATAATTACCAGGGAAACTAAACCAGAAATAGTCAAGATAAGTTAATTCCAAAGACTGAGTCTTACAGTTGAAGATTTTTAGAAATTTTTCATTTTATACACAACTAGGGAATTTAGGTTTGTATTTCTATATAGATGTATTACTTCTGAAATAATGAAAATGAATATAATACAAAAATAAATAATTAACACAAATTCATTATTCTTATAAAAATGCTGGAGTTGTTAGGTTTTAGAGTTTATACATTTCACTCAAATCTCATGGGTAGTTAAATATAATCAGTGGTGCAAATGATCAACTGCTAGACTACTACTAGCCAAGTGCTTCGTAGTGCTTCTACTCAGAGATGCCTGGGAAGAAAGGCCTCGTGATCTTCTTCGGAAAAGTGACATAGCCTTGAAAATCCTATGGAGCAGTTCTACTCTGCACACATGGGGTCACCCTGAGTTGGAATAGACTCGATAGCAACTAAAAACAACAATGTTAATTATTCAGAAAGTGTTTGGTATCTACCAAAAACCAGGTTGAATACAAAGAGTATTTGCTACCTGTGTTATTTTGGGTAATTTATTATCTAAGCCTCATGTTTTCATAAGGCTGTTTGGAAATTAGTTAGATAATGCCTGCAACTTGCCTAGCACATAGTAAGGAACCAATAAATGTATAATGTTTAATGTTGCTCTTGTTATTGTTTTTATTATAGGCCACTGATGAAAAAGTTCTGTCTAGGATGCATCAGCTAATTGCTTCCATTTCACATATCATTTTTTAAAAATTCCTTTACATTTGTTTTTTAACAGGCAAATTGTCCCGTGGGGATTTTATTTTAAAATAAGTAGAGGAATGCTCAGGTTTGTCATGCATAAACTTAGTTTATTACAGGGTAGTCATGACACAGCACACAGGTAAGACCCCAAGACATTCGTTTCTATCTGGAAAATCAGGGTACAGTTAGTCCAATAATTAAAGTTTATATCTTCAGCCTTCTGGCATTTATGTTTAACAGTGGTCTCAGGAAGAATGCTTGACCAGTAGCTGGACCTCTATAGAAGTCCCTTGTGACTGGGGTTGGAGGTTGGCAGTGGTGGACAGAGTCTCCCAGGAAGCATCTGTCAAAAGCCTCAGTCTTTGGAGAAGTTCAGAGATTCAGCTAACAGAATGTCTTATGCCTCAGTGTAGGGCATATTGCTCTTTTTGGGAGAGCCTAGGGTTTTTGTGTGGCCTAGTCACTGGTTTTTTGGGATAAGATTCTGTCCGTCAGAGTGTAGCCCATCAGGGTATCTTTCATCATAGGTTTATGATCAGGGATGCACACTGGGGTGTCTTAACACAGATAAACTAAGGGCTATGCCATATCATGTCACAGCCAGCAGTTGTCTACAACAAAGCATCTGAGCATAATATTAAAAATTGTCAGTCTCAGGCCATTTGCAGCTTAGCTTAAGTGTTCAAGTAACACGTGGTTTGGGATTACTGCATTATAATCGTATGTTATGGGTTGAATTGTGTCCCCTCAAAATATATATTGTAAATCCTAACCTCTATGCCTGCAGTTATAATCCATTTGGGAATAGGTTTTCTTTGTTATGCTAATGAGGCAGGATTAGTGTAGGGTGTATTTTGAGTCAATCTCTTTGAGATATAAAAGAGATTAAACAAGCGAGTAGAGCAGAGATGGGTTAAGATAGATGCCAAGACAAATGGGCATCTCCAAGGAACCAGGAAGCAGATGTTGAAGAGACAGGGATCTTTCTCCAGAGCTGACAGAGAGAGAAAACCTTCCCCTAGAGCCAGCACTCTGAATTTCGACTTTTAGCCTCCTAAACTGTGAGGAAATAAATTTCTGTTTGTTAAAGCCATCCACTTGTGGTATTTCTGTTACAGCAGCACTAGATAACAAGGACAGAATTTGGTAGCAGAAAAGTCGGGTGCTGCTCTAACAGATAACCTATAATGTGGAAGTGGTTTTGGAATTGGGTTGTGGGTGGAGGCTGAAAGAGTTTTAAGATACCTAATAGTAAAAGCCTATATTGCCTTGAAGAGACTGTTGGTAGAATTGTGGACATCAAAGGTAATCCTGGTGAGGGATCAGAAGGAAGTGAGGAGAGATATAGAGAAAGTCTCTATCATCATTGTCTTAGGCTTGGTTCTCTAGAGAAGCAAAACCAGTAAAGCATATAAATATAAATATATAGAGACATTTATATTAAGGAAATGGCTCACACAGTTGTAGAGGCTGGAACATCCCAAGTCCATGGGTCAGGATAGAAGCTTCTCCTAATTCACATAGCTTCAGGGGCCGAAGAACCCAAGATCAGCACGTCAGACAGCAGGGCTTGTGTTCACAGTCTGTGAAGATCGACAAATCCCAAGATTGATGAATCCCAAGATTGGCAGGCAAGACTACAGGTAAGATGCTAGCTCAAGTCCCAAGAACTGGAGATCAGATGAACAGAAGCCAGCTGCAGGATCGAGAGCGAAGAAAATCCATGAGCCTTGCCAGAGAGTCCACTTATATTCAACGCAGTCCACACGCCCAAGGAAACTCCCTTTCAACTGACTGGCTACTCACAGCAGATCCCATCATGCAGGTGATCACATTATATCAAATCTCATCGTGGAAGTGATCACATCATCATATGACTGCCAAACAATATCATAACTACCAAATCACTGAGAATCATGGCCCAGCCAAGCTGACACACAACCTTAACAATCACAATCTTAGAGAATACATATGGCACCAGCAACAGAATGACATTAAATATGCTTCCATTGAGGCTTTAACAGGAAATGATGAACATGTGACTGGAAAATGGAGGAAGGATGATACTTTTCATGCAGTGGCAAACAACTTGTCAGAATTATGTTCAAATGTTTCATGGAAGGTAGAACTTGTAAGTGATGAACTTGGGTATCTGGTTGATGAAATTTCTAAACAAGATCTTAAAAGAGCCGCATGGTTTCTCCTTGCTGCTTATAGTAAAATGTGAGAGGAAAGGGATGGACTTAAAAATGAACTGTGCAAAATGAAAACAGAATGTAAAGAATTGGAAAATTCTGTTGTACATACTAAGGATGTGTGTCCTAGAATTTTCACCAAAGACACAGCCACACAGTCTTTTGCTAAAGAGATTAAACTTGGGACTGATGGATCTAACCAACTACCACAGCAGAAAACCCATTAGCTTAGACTGAGAAAAGGGACTGAGAAAGAACAAAAGGAGAGAATGCTGCTTCTTAGTATTCTACAGGAAGAAACCAGGCCAAAGGCGCTACATCTGTTGTTCTCCAAGAAAAGAAAAGAACCATTCCTGGAGAAGCTCGGAGATCAGCAGAACTGTTGGAAGGAGCACAGAAAGCAGAGCTGCCTTGGTCTCAAAGTGTGGGGCCACATTCTCTGGAGTTTCAAAGGGTGGGGCCATGGTCTCCTGGATCTCAAGGGGTGGGGCTATGGCCTCCTAGGTTTCAAAGAGTCAGATCTTCACCAACTTCATCAACTATTTCTGTTATAGCAGCCCTAGATAACTAAAATAGCATATATCACACAAATACAGATTAAAAACTGGATTATCAGATTAGGTGTGTATCTGAAAGGCTAGATGGTTAGCAAAGGGAATATTTAAAGGCAAGGTAAAAAAAATGAGTATTAGCTTAAGGTATTTTCCATTTTTGTCTGGAATTTACAATGCAGGACATCATCTTCTTATCCCTGTCCTGTTGTTGTTAATTGCCCTAAAGTCCTACTAACACATTAAGGCTTTTTCTTTAGGAAAAGTTTTGACTTTTTTTTCCCAGGTATTATTAAAATGCTTTGTATAAAACAAAAATATCACCAATAAAAACTCATTTCAACTCTTTGAAATTCTGCAATTATGCTACTGTTTACACTGATAATATTGAACAGTTTTTAAAAATCATAAGACCTACAAAAATCCTATTTGGTTTATCATATTTTCATCATCTCTCTCACATATCAGTGCCTTTCTTTCCTAGTTACTTTTGTATTTTTACCTAATACACAACATAAGAGCATCTCTATATAAATAAACCCAAAATCCCTTAATGTCAAGAAACTAGTGGTGAAATTTAAATGAAACATATATTTGAATGAACGGTATAGTTTCAAACATGCCAGAGTATTAATTTGGGAGGGGGGAGGTTAAGAGGCTTGAAATGAAATATGCTTAAATAATAACGGTCATTATGTTAGCAAAGTACAATAAAAAGTATTTTTCTTTTCAATTTTCTACATATCCTATATTACTATGCTACTTTTAAAATTTAAAAGAACAAGTTAAAGAAAATTATATTGTAAATTTACTGTGAAGAATATCAACTTACTCCAACTTCCTTTAGATTTTTGGCATAAACATGTAAACATTTTTATAATGGCAAGGGAGTAAAACACTTTATCCTTGAGGTTATTTTTGTTTGTTTGTTTGCTTTTTGTTTTTATTAAAGCTTCTCAACAGATAGAAGTATCTACATACACGTGTAAATACAGATATGTGTAGGCAGTCACATATATTCATTGAAGATGCAACTACACATTCTCCTCAGACATAACTAAACATTTTCCAAAGTCAATTTTCTGGGTTTGAAGTCTTAGGACCATAGTCTCATGAGACAACTCAGTCATTTGGCATAATACAGTTCACAAAGTTCATGTTCTGCATCCTAGTGAAGTGAGCATCATCTAGGGACGTAAAAGCTTGCCAGTGGCCATCTAAAATACAACCATTGGTCTTTACTCATCAGGAGTAAAAGAGCAAGAAGGTAACCAAAATTACAGAGAAGAAACAAGTATACAAGGCTGATAGCCTACACAAGCCATGACCTCCACTTTCCTGAGACCAGAAGAACAAGATGGTGCCCAGCTGCCACCACTGACTGATCTGACCAGCGGCATGAGAGATGATTCTGGTTAGAATGGAATAAAAATGCAGAACAAAACTCAAATTCTTAAAAATGGCCAGACTAACTGGACCACCTGAGACCACTCCCTGAGACTATTGCCGTGAGATGCTCTTTAAATCTTGAATTCAAACTATCTCCTGAGATCACCTTCTAACAGGAAAGCAGATTGACACAAAAACAAAGGATATTACCCATTAGATTGGTGCTTTACTAAAAAACAAAACAAAACAAACAAACAAAAAAACACCTGTATGAGTCCAAAATATTAACATTTAATCCAAAGCAAAGATGAGAAGCTAAGGAAGCAGGGAAACTAGAGTACTAGAAGTAAAACAACCTGAACACAGTGAGAGTGTTGACACAACGTGAAAAATGTAACTAATGTTATTGACTAATCTGTGTGGAAACTGTCAAAGGGGAAGCTAACTTACTGTGTAACCTTTCACCAAAAACACAATAAAACATTAAAAAAAAAAAACAAAACTTCTCAGCCACATACAGTACATTTGTGAAATACTCTGCACTCACATACAGAAGGTTAGCATTTTAATGCAATTTTCCTATTTGCTCTCTCTGGTTTAATAGGTGGGGGGATTTCAATGAGGATTTGGGTACCTTATTTTGGATACTTTCTGAAAATATAATCAATGTAGATTAATTTGGTCCCTGCCTAGTTGAAAAACACATGAGGAAGTCCTGCCTTGCTATGGAAACCATAGTTCTTTCAGTAAAAGAGATGATGCTAGACCCAAATAAACAAAATAATGTAGCTGCTGAATACATTTGGATGAGTCTTACAAGGTATATGCTTAATTTGTGTACCGTTCAAAGTTAATTTTTCTAATTTTGATGAAAGTAAAGGCTATATTCTAAACTATTGAATTGCCAACTTCATTATGCTTGTGTATAGTTTTAAATATAAACTATTTTGATTTTTTCATTTAAGAATTTTGAAAGGTCTGAAGTGATTTTATGGAAGAAGTGGACGAAGTATCCGGGCAGAATTCTAGGTATAATTTGAGAATGGAAAAAAATAACTTCTGAAAAGAATAACATTAGCTCAATAGCTTCATCAATACTTCAATGTATTGTTTGAACAGGCTTTTTAAATGTAAATTTGCTCTCTGTGTAAATAGGCACTTGAGCCATTTCTAAGGAGGCCTGGTGATGCAGTGGTTAAGGTCTTAGCTGCTAACCAAAAGGTAAGTTCAAACACACCAGCTGTTGAACTGGAGAAAAATGTGGCAGTCTGCTTCCACGAAAATTATAGCCTTGGGAACCCTATAGGGCAGTTCTACTCTATTACATCCGGTTGCTATGAGTTGGAATGGACTCAAAGGCAACAGGTTTTGGTTTGGTAAGCCATGTCTAGTCACTAAGAAGATAGCATGAACCACCATCCAAATCATTAGAATGTCCTATCCTACCTTCAAAATATATTGGAAATCCATCCACTCCTCTGTGTTACCACCGTAGGTTAAGCTGCTACTATCTTCAGTAAAAGAGAAAAGTAGTGGTCAAAGGGTATAAGCAGTCTCCCTGATTATATCCTTGCCTGCATTACAAAGAACAGAAAGAGCACTCCTTAAAATGTAAAAACCACTACTTTCTTATCAGTTTATAATCTCTATATTTTGGCTTCATTGACTGTAAAATGAATACAATAAGAGTACCTATCCTATAGGGCTGTGACTGCTAAATGAGTTAGGTTGTATAATACACTTAGGACAGTATGAGACACATAATAAGTAAGCACTTAATACATATTAACCCTAGAATGTAAGAGTTATGTGAGCAGGCCTTTGTCTGTTTTATCACTTTAATACTCAGTGTCTTGAAAATGTCTTCCAAATGGAGCTTAACATAAAAGAGCTGAGTAAATATGAGCTACTAGCACTGGAAGACAGGTGAGGTTTAAGAAAGACTTTAAGAAAAAAAAGAGAAGGAATTTTCTGCAAGAATCACAAATATGTAAACGTTGGGCCATGAGAAAAAAAAATTGAAGTCATTTGAGAACTTAATTCACAACTGAGGAGATTCATTGAAAATATTTCTTGTCCTGAGCTTAATTTCATGGAATTAGATAAATTATATGTATATATAGATAAGTAGAAACACAGATGCACCCAAAATATATATGTGCACGATTCTGTATATTTGGGTTACATTCAGGGATATGAGAAGAGGGAGCATAGTGATTAAAACGACAGCTTCTAGTACCAGACTGCTTGTGTTCATACCTTTGCTCTACTACCTACTGGCTGGGTGAGTGTTAGCAAGTTCTGTGCTTCAGCATTCTAATCTATAAAATTAGGATAATAACACCAACTATTTCAGAGTGTTATTTTTAAGATTAATTGAATTAATATGTGTAACTGGTATTTGTAATAGATACTTGTACTTGGAACAGTGTCTGGCACATAGTAAATACTACAGAGGTATTTGATAAGTAATATAAAAATTATACTTTTTCTCTTTTATGATAGTTCAAGATTTCTTTAGGAGATGACATTTTTATTGGATTTGCTTTTCTTTTTTACTTTGGTGCTTATGACAAAGTAAATTATACAAGGACATCAATGAGTGAGAAAATTAAGGATGATATAAATGTAACTGTGGTGAACAGTTGCTCTGGCTTTCATTGTACCCTTATTCTTTTAAAAATATACCAACATGAAAAAGGAGCCCCGGTGGCCCAGTGGTGAAGAACTTAGCTGCTAACCTAAAGACTGGCAGTTCAAATACACCAGTCAGTCCTTGGAAACCCTATTGGGCAGTTCTACTCTGTCCTATAGGGTCACTATAAGTCGGGCAGGTTTTTGTTTTTTTTTTTTAGCATGAAAAAGGGTTTCTGACAACGTTTTTACTTGCAAATTGAAAAGTAAGACAAACAAAAAAGACCAAGCAAAGACAAACACTAGCATCCAAACAAAAAAATCTTGTTTCTTCTTTGACAAATCTCTGAGTAAGAATATTTGTTTTGGAACCTCTGCTACTGTTACTGTGTCCTTCATGTTGCTGTAATTCTGTGGGACCTTGGGTACTGTAGCAGACACAGTGGGTGTATCAGGGTTGACAGCAGCTCCTACAGCATTTTTAAACTTGCAGTATTCAAGAGTAGGGGCATTAGACAAGCAATTCTATTCAGAATTGAAATAATCCTTTTTTTTTAATTGAACTTTTTTTTTTATTGTACTTCAGGTGAAGGCTTACAGAACAAATAGTTTCTAATGAAACAGTAGTACACATATTGTTTTATGACATTGGTTAACAACCCCACAACATGTCAACCCTCTCCCCTCTCAACCTTCTTCTTTTTTGGTGAAAATACACATAGCAAAAGATACACCATTTCAAAAATTTCTACATGCACAGTTCAGTGACATCGATTATGCTCTTCCAGTCGTGCTGTTATTCTCACTAAGATGAAGGCTTACAGAACAAAATAGTTTCTCATTTAACAGTTACTACACTTGTTGCACTATGACAATGGTTAACAACCTCACAACACATCAACACTATCCTTACTCAACCTTGGGTTCCCTATCACCAACTTCCTCGTCCTCTTCTGCCTTCTGGCCCTTGTCCCTGGACTGCTATACCTCATTAGTCCCATTTGATTTTATGGGGCTGTCCACTCCCAGGCTGAACAGTGAACCTCAGAGATGACCTCACCACTGAGCTAAAAGGGTGTCTGGGGGCCATAATCTTGGGGTTTCTCCAGTCTCCTGTAGCCAGTAAATCTGGTCTATTTTTGTGAGTTAGAATT
>NW_004444165.1:1474327-1504079 GCF_000243295.1 Trichechus manatus latirostris | reverse complement strand
TTTCTAATTGTTGTCTTTGTATAATTTCTAGTTGTGAATTTATTTTGGCTTTTTGTTCCTGCATTATTTTCCTGAATTCTTCCAATTTTTTTGTCTGTATTTTCCATGAATTTGTCTATTTTTTACTCATTTTTGTCTGGTTTTTTCTTCAGCTCTTGGAGAATTCTGAGTATTAGAAATTTGAATTCCCTATCAGGTAGTTCTAGTGCCTTTTCTTCTACTGGAAATTCATCTGGTGTTTTATTTTTGGACATCTACTGGAACCATCCTGTCGTGTTTTTGTAAGTGTTTTGATACTGTCTGCTGTCTTCGGGGCATTCAGTAGTTATTTTTCTTGTTTATTGATTGTAGATTTGTTTGTTTCATCCCTTTTTTTTTTTTAATTTGCTATGTCTGAGCAGGCGGGCTGTATGTTCTTTGTTGTTTTCTCGTCTGTGGGCACAATACTTTTCACCTCCTTCTCTAGTTGGCAGGCTCAGTCACTCAGCTATGGTACGGCAGGACAGTTCTAGCTGAAGAGGAGTTACTGGGATGGGTTGTTTGTGGCACTTACTACAGCCACCAGGGCAGGTCGGTAATCTGTGCAGGGAAGGTTCCAGTAGGCCATGCCTGTGCTGCTTGGTGGTGTGATGTTAAGCGCACGGTGCAGGTAGGCAGGGTGTAGCGGGGAGATTGTTATGTGTGGGGCTAAGATGGTTATGGGAGAGAGGAGAGAGAAACAGGAGCCAAAAACATACAAACAAAAAAGAATGCTATGGGAGCTTGCCGTTGGAGAGAAGAGATAGAGACTATGAAATGGAGAAAAACAAAACAGAGAAGAGGAAGGAAAGAAAGAAAAGAAAACAATGAATAAATAAAAATCAGTAAGGAAGAAGAACAGCAAAGTTCCCAGGGATCCCACCGGTGTGGCTATGAGGTCTGGGGAAGTTGTTCTCAGGTGTTGCAGTACAGCCTGTCTAGAAGGCATAGATGTATACAATGCCAGGTATTCAGGGAACAGAAAGAGAAGGAAGATATACAGAGATGAGAAACTGAGTAATGAAGAAGGACAAAAAGGGAAATAGAGGGAATAGAAAACAAAGCAAATTAAAAAAAAAATAACAAGAAAAGCACCAAAAAAAACAGAAAAAAAAGAAAAAATCCAACGAAAAAAGAAATGTCCTCAGGGATCCCTCTGCACGTCTGTGCAAGCCGAGGGGGTATTTTCCAAGCCATGCAGCACTGCCTGGCCAGAATGGGCTCCCAACTCAAGAAAAGGAAAATAAAACAAACAAACAATTCAAAACAAACAAATGAACAAAAGCCCCAGGATCCTACCAGTGCAGCAGCCCAGACCAGGAAGCAGCTCTACACTTGACCGGAGCTCCGCAGCCCCTCAGAAAGAAGCAAAGATGGGGTACGGAGCCAGGTATTTGAGCGAAAGGTGGGGGAGGTGGTGAGAAGTAAGGAAGAAATCAAAAGAAGCAGAAAAAAGCAACACCAGCAGCCAGTAAATGGCACTCAGAGAGCCAGCTAGTGCGGGTTGGTGGAATCCAAGCAGCCGGTGTTTCCAAGACAAGAGATTGTGTCTGCAGGAAGCAGAGGAGGCTGAGTGTGGATGAAGAAGCGTAGGGGGTGGGAAAGCGTATATCACTGATTACCAGAAGTCTGCAGCCCCTTAGGAAGAAGCAAAGATGGCGCACAGAGCCAGGTATTTGAGCGAAAGGTGGGGGAGGTGGTGAGAAGTAAGAAAGAAATCAAAAGAAGCAGAAAAAAGCAACACCAGCAGCCAACAAATCTCACTCAGAGAACCGGCCCGTTTGGGTGGGTGGAATCCAAGCAGCCAGTACTTCCGGGACAAGAGATTGTGGCCACAGGAAGCAGAGGAGGCCGAGTGGGTGTGAAGAATGTGGGGGGTGGGAAAGCGTATATTGCAAATTACTGGTTGTTTTGTCTCCGGCTGGAAGCTCCGTGAAGCTGATTTCTCGTACCCCCTGTTTGCTGGTGTCTGATAGGAGTCCAAGATGGAGGATCCGCGCTGCGTTAGCTGGTAGGGGACCTCTGCATGAATCTCTCCTTGCTCTCCATTCTCTGTCAGTTTTCTCACTCCATTGGTGCTTGGCTGAGTTCTTTATCTCTTCATTTGATGTTTTAGGGTTCCAGGATTGTTGATTTCTCTGTTCCGCTCAGTTTTTCGGATCTTTGCTGTGGAGGGATCACGTGGTGCTTCTGCCTAGAGTGCCATTTTGCCGGAAGTCCAGAATTGAAAAAATTCTTAAAGATGTTATTAGTTTCTCTCAGATGGATTACTTTTAATGCTCCAGACCAACTCAAAGTAATATGCAAAAAAAAAAAAATGTCATATTAAGCTAGCTTTGAAGACAGTGTAAACACAAGTAGTAACAGAATTATTGTTCAAAGTGAGCTTCATTTTTATTCATGAAAAATATGACTGTGCATGGCAGAATTTCTTAATTAAGAATGAGCTATCCTTATAGTAAGCCACGCTGTGTGTACTTTTGGCGTTTATACAGTTTTCAAATTCCTTTGTTATTTTTCCCCCTTAGCAACATGTAGGCATTGAAATTAAACACACACACACACACACACACACACACACACACACACATATATATATATATGGTGGTGCTATCCAATATGGCTTCCACTGCAACATATGGCTAATAATTTTATATTTATCAAAAGTAACTAAAACTAAACACTTATAGTTCTTTAGTCACACTAGCTACATTCAAGCTATCAACAGCCACAACATGTGGCTAATGGTTAATTGTATTGGGCAGCATAGTTATAGAACATTTCTAACATTGTAGAGAGTCCTAGTAACCAAAACCAACCCAAACCCATTGCCATCGAGTCAATTCCAACACACAGAGTTCTATTAGATGGTGTTAATGTACAGCATGTGATTAAGATAAAAAATATACAATCCTAATATTTTACTTGAAAATTGTACATATTGAAGGAGTAGGCAACTTTCTTACCTGTTTTTCCATTGGATAGAAATATACAAAAACAAGCAAGAATATGCTTTCTATTTCTCACATATTCTAATCCATGATGCAAAATTTAGCACGAACAAATAAATCAGTTATGGTCTTTCACTATAAATCAATACCAATCTAAGTTAATCTACAGTTTGTGTTTTCTTTTTCCCTATTAATTTAGAAAATTGTTATTTTCACCTATAAAAGTAGCAAAGATATTTCCACCTAATTTCACATACTAGGAACCTCAGTATACCTCTAACACTGTGTACTATGAATGGAACTTAGCACTGAAATATTAGAGGAGTCTCACATGGACTCCATCAGTGAGATTTAGTTCCCAGAGTAGCAGACAACCATTTTCATAACAACTCAGCTTAGGCACAATAAGATCATAATAAATATTATTCATATGTTGCAATCTATACACTTTTAATGGCTTAGATATTAGTGATAGAAATATTTAATATCTAACAAACAGAATAATGGCCATTAGTTAAATTTTTATAGTTGAAATATGTAAGTATTAAATTTTCCTTTATGAAAAAATTTAATGAAGTGGCAGATTTAACCAAAAGGTTAAATATAATTATTATTTAAACACATAATTATTTAGCGAACATGTTTTATGGAGGTGTAAAAGAAAGGTTCTCTGCCCTTTGAAGACTATCAAGGACCTTAGGAAGACTGAGTATGTGTGTATTGAAGGTAGGCAAGGATATAAAGACCTATATGCTATTTGTCAAATGATTGGTATAAGTGAGTCCTATAGAATTTATTTTTAATGTTCTAATAGTTACAAGATGATATTAGAAAATGTTTATATTCCATGTACACATTTTAATAGCCCTAGCAAAATAAACATACCTTGATAAAATGATACAGAGCCCCTAACATACGAGGTAAAATTTGGGAATATTTAAGTGTTTATTGGGTTGTTAAAGCTTACTTAGAATTATGATGAGGTTTGTCTCAATACTTGTTTATTTTATTTTTTATCAAGTTTAATATAATAAAAATACAGACTGTCCAAAATTCAAATATTGTAACTAATTTCAAACTAAACTGAAAAATTACAGTTAGCATTTTTATAAAAGGACTTTACTCACCAAATTCAGCCTGAGACTTATCTTCAATTGATGCTTTATTCTATCCCCAGCTTGACTGTAGTAAAAGAGCATGTGTTGCCTTATTAAGGTCAATAATAATTAAAATGTTTAGCTGATAATTGTTATTAATATGGATAAATTACTAATAAAGTTAATATGTAAGTATTTGACATGCCCAAGTGTTCTTATTGCCTTTGCCTTTTCCTGAAGCAGGGTATAATGTATTTTAATGCAGGTAAAATGCAAGGCAAAATACCAGGTCTATTTTGGCTAGACTTCTATTTTGAATACTTGAATAGAAATTAATAGCAATATTCCTGTAATCTTGTTACTTTATTTGTTATGATAGAAATAGTCAGGCTTACTTTGACATATAACTCTTTTTTTTTAAAGGCAGTTTACTTCTATTATCCTGTTTAATACTTAGAATATTGTCTTTAAAGATATTTAGAATAATTCAGTGAAAACAAAGTTGTTTTGACACAGATAGCCATTCTGGGGCATGAAAGGTAAACTGAATAATATGTTACCAGTAAAATTGAAATAATTTTAAATATAACATTAAAAATAACACCCTACATAACTTAGCTAAAATTACTTTTAGTGGTTGCCTGATGCTATGCAGATTATGAATTAAATTTCATTAAAAAATGCATGTTCATTGAAAATAGTTTAATTATTTGGTTATTCTGTATAGCCTGTAGTAGTGCATTTAATGTTAGCAAATGTTCATGCAGTGGCATTCAGAGGATGAACTATTCACATCAAGAATAAGTTTAACTTAAGGAAAAGCAATAACTGTAGAGATCACTGCCTTAGAGGGTGAGGGTATATGTTTTCTACACCACACTTGCTCTTTCCTCCTACGTAACAATGATAATTTGGAACTCCATTATGGGGTCACATACGACAATTTGTAGGGGAATAACTATGTGTCTCCACCCTTCACTATAATATAAATATCGGAGGGGTAGGAACTAAATCCAAATTATCTTTGTACCTTCCTCAAGTGCTGAGCACAAACACACGTGAAAACCTCATTCGGTAAATGGTTACTGAATTAGAAAAGTGCTAGAGAGTGCGTTTTCTCTGAATTAAAAAACAAACAAACACATACATACATATATAACATATACATCTATATAATATATACATATATTTTTCACTGTAAAATACCATACAAAAACAAAATGTAATATTCAGCATCAACAACAATACGTTTTTTGCAATCTCAAGTTGATTTATTTTTTTCTGCGAGGTTAAGATTTGATATGCTAACAATAAAGTAAAATACCCAGCAATGTTTTGAATATTCTCTTTCAGAAAAATATTAAATATCTCCTAATATCAACTGAAAATTTCTGAGATAAATAATACATGCCTTTTCTCTCTAGTTATATATTTTCTATAAGCAAAGGGCCTCAAAGTAACTATATTTAACTTTGTGGATTTTCTTTTTTTTAGCCCTTTGGATGTTAAAATACATACAGGTCAATCTTTATATTTTAAAATTGATGACATGACAGCAGAAATATTGTTGTCTGTAGCATCTCTCTCTGTATTTTATACTTAAAAAAAGACTTACACAGTTGTGTATATTCAAAATACCAACCTAATCCTTTAAGACCTAACGTTTTCACATATTTGAGGATCAACATTCTTTTTATTTATGTTGCTTCTTCCTTGACCTTAGAAAATGCAAATTATAGTTGTAAATGGATCAATTTACTTTCCTACCAGAATAATATACTTAAGAGTTTCTCCAGCCTTGAAACATGCTGGGTATTAAATATTATAATCCTGTTTCTTTTTTTCCAAAGGAATTAATTGCAGGTTAAGTCTCTCTTCCTTTCATCATCTTAAAGAGAAAATAGTATTCTATTATAAATGAAAACTTAGATTAGTTCTAAGTCTCATATATCCTTTGTTCAATAAAAATTGAACAATTCTTACCTGAACCCAGACAACATATATCATGAAGAACAACGGTCTAAGACAATACAAAAGAATTCTGAACAACACAGTACTAAAAAATGAGACATGAATGCTTTTCTGAATATGTGTATGATTCAAACAGACAAGTGCAGATAAATCTACATGAATATTGCATCTGGTTCATTGAGTGGCTTATAATTTTGAAACTGTCACATGTCAGCAAATACATCAACACTGTTAGAAAGTAAAAAAAAAAAAAAAAAAAAAACTACATTTCTGTTAAGTGCAATTGCTCCTAACTCACGTAAGATAAACATGACTGTATTTTAAGTAAAAAGTTAGCTTTTTAAAATAAACTTTTTACTTATACAAAGTAGTTTCCCATTAACTCTTACCTAACCTGAGTGAAAAGAATTGAGCACGTAGAAAGAGCATAACAAATGTTTTAGAATGAATATGCATATATGTGTATATTTTATATGAAACAGACAAATGGCTATGGTAATTTTTACAATCATATTTTGAAATTGATAGTCACATCAAACCCATGGAATCTCACTAGTCAGAGGTGATGACAATTATGTTTCAATTCATTAACTTTGAGATGAATTTTTACTTAAAAATTATTATTTTCTAGGCATTAAATAGTATGTACACATATCTAACATATGGAGCACATGTTTTATTATTTTAATATTGAGAAAAATCTTGTAATTACCTTTTTATTAAAAAGGAAAACTAGGATATGACTATCAATAATCTGCCCATGAAGTAATATGTCATGCTCTGCTATCACTTTTTTAAACAAATAAAAATTTTGAACTGTAGATGAATTTAAGTGTGGGGGCAGGGAGGGGTAGAAACCCAGTTAATCAAGCTATTATTGAACCCTAAAGTAAGCACAGCTTATTTCAGACATTGTACCATGATTTGTAAGTAAGCCTGAGTCCTAGAAATGAATCTTAGTCTGCCTTGCTTTCTTTTTTGATTCTTTCCTTCCTTCCTTCTCTCTATTAAAACCAGTACTTGCTAGCCTAATTGTAAATGAAACTTATTGGAGTACTATTTATAATGTATTCTCTAGAAAGTAACAGTCAAGCAAAACTAATATTAGAATTTTAAAATACTTTTATGCTAGGGACTATTTTTAAGTATCTTCCTTTTAGTGGTGTTCAGTTTAAAAATTCTCCTTGCAAGTCTGGTTAATTTACGAAAAATAGAAGTTTAGAAAAAGATTAACATGGTTTACATTTCTAAGATAATGTTACTTATATCTTCCTTCAGTTTATTAGAATAGTTTTTTTTTTTTTTTTAAAAGAAGTATCCTCTTGAACAAGATTTTTCTCTTAGTGAGTTTTTAATGAATCCTATGGACTTATTCAAGGAGCCCTGGTGGCCACAGTGGTTAGCTCGGCTGCTAACCAAAAGGTCGGTGGTTGGAACCTACCAGGCTTTGTTGGAGAAAGATGTGGCAGTCTGCTTCAGTAAAGATTTACAGCCTTGGAAACCTTATGGGGACAGTTTTACTCTGTCCTATAGGGTAGCAATTAGTCGGAATCACTCCATGGCAATAGGTTTGGTTTGGTTTGATAGACTTATTCAGTGTAAGTAAACACTAAAAATGAAAATTTAATTATAAAAAGAACATGAAAATGTTTTCTTTGACAATATATGAAAAGATACTTTGAATCAAAACTTAGTATATTAGTATAATGAATCATTAAACACTTCTAAGAAGGTAATTTATTTAGACATGATTTTATAGCAATGTATAGCAATGCCTTAGTTTTACAACAGTGTGCAAGCTCTAAACTGAGTTTGCAAATACCCAGTCAGTATCACTAAGAGTGGTAAAATTAGTAGTAAAATCAGATTTTCCTCCTTTAACAACATATAATATCCATACGTAGTTATCTTTTTAGAAGTGATTTGCATACTTTAAATTGGCGTGGACAGATTTAAAGACAGGGAGTGTATGAATTCGCGATGAGAGTGCCAAGTACAGTCACCAATCAGAAACGTTTCTCACATTTTCAGTCAGTTGCATTTCACATTTCTCTTCATGCAGCAGAATTTTAGAAGTGGAACATCTCTTGCTTTCCTTCCCTCTTTTCCTTCAATTGATTTTAAGGCATTAACTGAAACCCCTTAAACTTTGGTCTATGACACAAACATCGCAGCGCTGAAACGCACTGAATAGGAGAGTCCTTGCTCTTAAGCGTCAAACGCAGACCCTCTGCTCCTTCATCTACTGCCCTCCCAACTCCTGCCGCTGTGCCATTTCCCTCCCACGCCCTCTGCCCACTTGGAAAATATCTTCAACCCTTTATAATACCGCTGCTTTGTCTTCTCTTTCTCTTCTCTCCACTGCCATAAACATATCTTAGAATACATTCTGATGAGCTTTGAAGTGGGGTTTTCAACCTCACTCGACTGTGACAGCCTAAGTCCCTTCAAGAAAGAATATAATGATAATAATGAATATAGCGTTAAGAAATCTCCACACCAGCTGTACGGTTTCCTTGGAGCTCCCTTACTTAACAAACGCGTTGCAAGTTTACCCTGAGAACGCTTGCTTCCTTTGGTTGCTCGCATGACTAGCCGCCTCCACCTCCGTGCAGTGGAGAAATTTTTGTTGTCGACTAACCCCCTCTAGCGCCGAACCGGCAGCATCCGAGCCGCGGCTGTCAGGCGGGGAGAGCGCCGGGTTTGACCGAGCTCAGCAGCGCTCGCCGCTCCGGCCCAGCCCTCTGAGCCGGTTTTGGCTGCGGGGCAGAACGGGAGGACGGCGGACACAAAGACGCCCTCCTGTCAACGCACCGTGTTGCCCAGGCCCTGGGGCGGAGTCCATGTGGTCCCCCCAAGTAGCCAGCGCCACAATTTCCGACCCACCCGAGCTCTGGGAGAAAGTGGGTGCCGCGAGGGGGCGGCTCGTGCGTGGAGAGCCAGCCGTCCGCCCGCCGCGCACTCGGCGCCGCTGTGAATGTGGCCACCCGCCGCCCGGCCCAGGGGCTGCTCCGAGCGCGCGGCCCCACGCTGCAGGCGCACGGGATCCCCGGGATTTCAGCGCCCGTTGCTGCGACGATTCTCGTGACCTCCACCGCGAAGTCACTGCCGCACGGCGACGCCAAAACCTCGGTGAGCACCGGTCGTATCCGCCTGGTGTGCCTCCCCTCCACTGTTTCCTCCCTCCTCTCGCTTTCCTAGGACTCCAACGAGCGGAGGCTGCCACAAAGCTGACGGCTTTGACCTGGTGGGCAAGTTTGGGCGACCCGCGCTAAGGAGCGTTCGGCTGACCGCAGCCACCAGAGACGTCGCTCTGCACCGGGAGCGCTTGCCCACAGCGCTCACCTCCTCCAGCGGAGGAAATGTGGGGAAGTAAAAGGGATGCGGTGTCAGGAGCTCACTAGTCCTGAAACGGTCGGCACTGCCGCTGCTGCTGCTGCGAAATGGGGGGCAAAGTGCTTGGGGGACTAGGTGCGGCCTCAGAGATGCCCAGAATGCAGCTGCCACTGCTGGGGCGCAGCGCAGACGAAGCCAAGTCGGAGGTGCCCGTGATGCCAGCTTCTGCCCTCGCCACCCAGGCGAGGGGCTGAGGGCGCAGTTCGGCAGCTCATTCTGACCGTTCGCGGCCCGGTGGAGACGCTTCCTTTGCCCAGCTTTCCCCGTACTGGCCAGAGTAAAGTTCCCCCGGCTCCACGCCACTTCACAGAAGCTGCGCCGCCCCTGCTTTGGACTCAGCAAGTGCCCACTCCGATCTAGAGAGGCGCTTGGTCCTCCGGAGCCGCCTGCCCTACCCAGTTGTCCTTCCCCCATCCCAGCCGTAAGGCGCCCTCCCCACCCCCTCACTCCCCTCCCCCAAACCACAGCCTGAGCTCGCTCCTGCGCGCGCGCTCTCCTGGGCCCAAGTGAATAGTCCTCGCGCGAGCGGGACACGGTGGTGGATGCAATTCCGCTCGCCTCCAGCCGCCAGGAGTTCGCCGGTGCCGCAGGCAGCGTCCTCCTCCGAAGCAGCTGCGCCTGCACCTGGGCAGCCTGGACCTTCGTGCCCTGCCCCTGGGGCCTCGCGCGGGGGGCGCCCCCGGACACCCCCTGCGGGCCGGGTGGAGGAGGAAGAGGAGGAGGAGGAGGAAGAAGACGTGGACCGGGACCCCCACCCTACCCAGGACACTTGGCTGCGCTGCTCCCACTTCTCTTTAAGGGGTTGAGAAAGCCGTGAGAGCCATGGCGGGCTGCGAAGTCCGGGAATTTCTTTTGCAATTTGGTTTTTTCTTTCCTCTGCTGACAGCTTGGCCGGGCGAATGCACTCACGTCTCCAACAACCAAGGTAAGGGACGGGGTAGAGAAGTGGGAGGGGGCGGATGATCTGAGGACCGGTGTTCGGGTCGCCTCCTGCAGATAACTTAGTCCCGGGGTCTGCTTCTCCGGGCTCACCTCATGAGGGAGCCGAGGGTGCCCCCTCACCAGTGCGCCCTGTCCACACCTCCCGGGACCGGCGACCCCACGAACTGCGGTCCCCACCTCTTGCAAATGTATTTAAAGGGCTGCAGGAGCATCAGCAGCACAGGGGTCGCACCGCTGGCGGCCGCGGGACCGCTGCCCCCTGCGCTGTCTCCACAGGAGGTCAGACTCCGTGGCGCAGACTTGACAGAGACTTCTGATTCTTGGCGGTCGCTCATAGCAGGGAAGCGCGTAGGTTCTCTCACGTCTTTAAGAAAGGCAGGTCGCCCCACTGTACCCTGTGGCCAAATATTATCGGCCTGTCGCTACCGGTGACTCTCCGCCGCCCCAGCCCAGCCGCAGACAGGTACCCCATCTAGCATCCAGACCGAATGTAGACTTGTTCGAAATGATTTCTAGATCCAGATTCCTCAGACCTGTGTTTGTGGTTGAGAATATAGTTGTGAATGTCTTATTATTCATAAAGTCAAGTCACTGGCATTGTTTTCCGGAGGGCTTTGTGTTTTCGATGGATAAAGTGGTAAAGTGAATAATGTGTAAGAAGTAAAAGTCAGGATTACCGAATGGAAAGCACTTAGACATTTTGAAAATTATCTTACCTTTTATTTAAACAATCTTTAAGAAATATACCTTGTTGGATTTCGACTATGAATATTAAAAGATCTATAAAAATAATATCTGCATATTCTAAATGCTTTTAGACTAGGTGGTGAACAATCATAAAAGTTTTACCGCATGTACCTGGCTGGATGCTCGCACTGGCACCCTGATAACCACCGGTGTCCCCTGTTATTTCATACTTTTTTAAAGAATCCAAATATAAAATGGCTGTGGTCAATTATAATTTTCATTTAGCAAATAACGTATATGTTAAAGGGCCTCAAAATAATTTGAAGATATAAAAATGGAACTCAGATGAGATGAAAATGAGCACTTTTTGTGAGGAGGGGTTAAGAGAGAAGGCGAGTAAAACAACACAGCCTTTTCCTTTTTCATAAACATATATATGATCATTTTATTTAGAAGTGTAAATTATTCAGAATCGATAGTTCTCATTTATACAAGTGGTACTTTTGGCATGATTTTCTTTTTTTTGTTTATTTTTACCTGCAGAATGCAATTACAAATGCAGATGTAAATTTGGAAATCATCATATCCTTCATGTATTTGAACATATATCACATAAGTGCCAGCTGTAGTGCTGTATTCTCCTTCAGTGGTGTATACCTCCTCACCACATTCCTCATTTGTTTTCAAGGACTACTGGTATTAAATAGGGAAGGCTTAATTACTTATACTATCTCTTTGAAAATAGAAGTTTACTAAAAAACATGTAATTATTTACTTGACCTTCATTCTTTAATTGAGAGGAGAGAAAAACAATTTTTAAAAATTGGAAGGTCACATATTCGTATTGTACTTTATGCTAGTAACTGGGGGTACTAAAAAGACAAATACTTTGAGAGACAAGTTTTATAGACGTTTTAAACTTTTTTTTCCATGCAGTAATGTCCCTAAATTAACATTTATTTGTCTAGTGTCTATGACCAGCTCTGGGAATACTAACATAAATGAAACAGAGATGTTTGAATTTCAAAATGCTGTTCCACCAAAAATTGTCAAGTGTAATACTATGACTTTTCAGATATTCATATTAGATTTAAGTGTATAAGGGTGTTACTAGTTAACCTCTAGCAGTAATTTTTGTTTATGTATTTTAATGACTTCCCAATACTATTTGAAAATATTTTACCTAAAATATATGCCTAATATATGTAACTTTTGTGTTTTTATCAATTACCTTAATTTAATGTTAGAGAGTACTACATAATTTATTCTCAGTTAAGTAGAATTACTAAAAACCTTAATTTGAATTTGTACTAATATACTAAAAACCCAGGCTATGCATATGAACACACTTGAGTAAAATAGTACCTAAAGGCTAAATTGGTTAGAGAGTTCTTTAGATGAAGATTATAGAAAAAGTATGATCAGATTTTTTTCATCAGCTATAAATGTTTATAAAATGCTTTTTATAGCTACAGGTCATAGTGATTAGAAATTATCCCTGATAATATGTTAAGATAATTTTCACATACTGTAATAATCATATTAATTAATGGTTAACACAATGTCAGACTTCAAAATGTTATTCTTATGAACACTTTGGGAATATATTTTTAATTTGTAGTTTCACAAATTAAGAGGTAACATGAATCAAAATATATCATTTTTAAACACTAAAAACATGAGGCTTTATTAAACTATTGGAGTAGTATGAATGCAAATTGGAAACAGTTAAATGTAAAATATGAATTTGACTTCTACGGGTAAAAATAAATATTGGTAATATTAATGTTTAGTATCAAGGAGATGATTTTTATTTTCCTAGTAATTTTTCATTTTAAGGGTTAATAGGAATTAATGTTATATTTTTGAAACTTGTTTTTTTCATGGAGGTTAAACTTTCCTTTTTATATAACTTGTCTTCTTAATTAAGGATATTCACAAAGTAAAATTTTTAATGTAATTATCTGTTGTTAGTTGTTAGATGTCATCAAGTTGGTTCCAACTCATAGCAACCCTACATACAACAAAATTAAACACTGCCCGGTCCTGTGCCATCCTTACCATCATTGCTGTGCTTGAGCCCATTGTTGCAGCCACTGTGTCAGTCTGTCTCGTTGAGGGTCTTCCTGTTTTTCACTGACCCTCTACCAAGCATGATGTCCTTTTCCAGGGAGTGGTTCCTCCTGATAACATGTCTGAGGTATGTGAGACAGAGTCTGGCCATCCTCATTTCAGAGGAACATTCTGGCTGTAGTTCTTCCAAGACAGATATGTTGATTCTTCTGGCGTTGCATGGTATATTCAGTATTCTTGGCCAACACCATAATTCAAATGCATCAGTTCTTCTTCGGTCTTCTTTATTCATTTTCCAGTTTTCACATGCATATGAGGCGTTTGAAAATACCATGGCTTGGGTCAAGCACACCTTAGTTCTCAGAGTGACATCTTTGCTTTTTAACACTTTAAAGAGGTCTTTTGCAACGAATTTGCCCAATACAATACGTTGTTTGATTTCTTGACTGCTGCTTCCATGGGCGTTGATTGTTATTATCTATTTTACCAAATTATTCACAGCTAAAATGAATGGATTAAGCTCCCCAAGCAACACCTGCCCACCACCCCTGAATTTTCCATAGTTGAACCAAAAAAAAAACAAACTCGCTGTCAAGTCGATTCCGACTTACAGCAACTCCGTAAGACTGCCCCATAGGGTTTCTTCCCTAAGCTGTATAGTAATCTTTATGGGAGCAGACTGCTACATCTTTGCAGAGCAGTTGGTGGGTTTGAACTACTGGCCTTTCAGTTAGCTGCCAAGTGCTTTAGCCACTGTGCCACGAGGGCTCCTTAGTTAGGCAGGGTAAAACGATGATAAAAAGTTAACTACTTCTTTCTTTTCACATGATCCTAAGAACAACTTGACTATATGAAGGATCTCTTCTCTCTTTTTTTTCCTGTTGTACTTTAGTTGAAGGTTTACAGAAAAAACTAGCTTTCCCTTGAAAAGTTAGTACACATATTGTTTTATGATTTTGGTTAACAACCCCACGACACGTCATCACTCTCCTTTCTTCACCTTGGATTCCCTATTACCAGCTTTCCTGTCCCTCCTGCTGAAGGATCTCTTCTCTTGCCTTATAACCGTGAAGCTGTACACTATAAAGACAATATAAATCAATTTAACTCTCTCTTTCTATTCCCTAAATCTTCTTGAATTCATCAGAAAGTAGAAGTGTTTCCCTGAACACTTTATTAAGTAAGCGAAAACATGATTCATATTCAAATCTCCTTTTTTCCATTAATTTTGTCTTTACTTAAAACCACAGTATTAATTAGGTGTTGTAAATTTTTATTTAAAAAAAAGTTGCCTTCTCAAAATATATACCTTTTATTTCTCTACTGGACACTTAGGCGAATATAAAAAGCAATCTTAATTCATATGTAAGTTAAATGTGTATATGAATTACATTGGTTACTAGCCACCGGGGGTCCATTTCTTCAAAGATTATTGTACTTGAACATGTAATACTTTTATAGCCTAAGCAAGTTAACGCATCTCCTAGGGTGTGGCTTATGTTTCCAAAGATAATCCATAGGATGTGCAAATAATTCATTAAGTCAAAATATGGCTTGAGTACATGAGTCTAATGAGCTTATTTACTGCCAAGTCTGTCTTTTTTTTTTGAGGCAATTCAGTAACAGTGAAACACAAAAACAAAACAGTAGTCTTACTAGTTGGTTACATTGAAGTTATTAATTTGAATGAATTGGCTATAAAATTCACTGAGTTGTGTGTAAAATATAAATGAACATACCCAAGGAGAAAAATATCTGCTTAAAAAAAAGCATGGCCTAAAATGAATTGAACTGCCATAAATACGGTTCTCTTACTATAAGGTTGGATGTTATTCCTTTATTTATAGAAATGAAGAAATTGGAGAAGCTGTCTTAGAAAGTTCTTATATTAAATAAGAAAACCTAGGTGATTTATAAAGACTGTTAAAGACCCTTCATTTAGATGACATTAGTTTTCAGTGTAAACTATTCATAGTTGTAAAGGTCCCAGAGATTGCAATTACATGCGTTCTTGTTAACCATAAATATAAAAACAACCTAGAATGCAATTTTATTATGTCGTTACAAATTGAAATTCATAAGTCAGTGCATACTTAATCATTATGATCAGCATTCAAAGTGAAAGATAAAATGTCATTGATAACGCAGATTCAGCAGCTGGCCATTTAAGTTGTTTACTCTGAGTTTGGGATAAAACAATATCTAAAAAATTGATCTTGCACAAAAATTATATGATGTTCATTAATGATCTTTTCATTGAACCAAAAGTAACTTAGAAGAATGTTGCTGTCATTAGCTGCTGTCAGGTCAGCCCCCAACTCATGGGGACTCCATGCACAAGTGAACAAAACCTTGTCCCCTCCTTTGCCATCTCCATGATCACTTTTAGATTAGACCGATGTGATCTGTAGGGTTTTTCATTAGCTGATTTTTGGAAGTAGATCGCCAAGCCTTTGTTTCTAGTCTATCTTAATCTGAAATCTCCTCTGAAACCTGTTCAGAATCACAGCAACATGCAAATCTCCATTGATAGCTGGGTGGTGGCTGTGTATGAGGTGCGTTGGATAAGAATCTGACTAGGTCTGTTTTCATGGAAAATGAGAGTTCTACCATTGAACCACCAACGCAGAAAACCTAATAAAGTACGCAGGAATAAAGCCTGTATATATGGGCTTTCCTAAGGGGGATAATATGTATATAATTAGACAAGATAAATTAATAATCAAATTACATATTTCTTTAGTTTCACATTTTTCTATCAGGAATTTGGGTTAATTTTATATTATAATGTAAATATTAGAAACTATTATAGTAGAATATCTTTCATTGCTAATCATTGCTTAGTATAAACTGCTTATGTACAACTCTCCTCCCCTTTCACATTCATCATATCTCACCTCATCTTCTCCTCTCACATTCTCTCTCCCTCCCTTCTTCCTTTCATCCTTTATCCCTCTCTCTGCCTCTCCCTCTGTCTCTCTCACTCTCTTACATGCCTGCACACACACACACACACACACACACACACGCATACACAGACACAGGAACACGGGAACACATATCAACCCACTTCACCTGACTGCATACTCATTTTGTCCCAAATGGTTAAAGAATATATCCTAGCTTGCACTGTGCATCAACTTAATCCCGACAGTTAGAGGTTAATTCATTGTGTCCTTTACTCAGCATTTCTTGGGAGTATAAATATGGTGGAGATCAATACATGTACTTAAGTAATAAAAATGGGTTTACTTTGTCCAACCTATGTTGTCAATTATATAATCAAACTAAATTCATATAGAAGGATTAGATTGCTTACATACCTACAGTGTTCTGATCAGTTTACAATTTCATTAGACTGGCATTATGTCTGTAAATAATGGAAAATATATTATTTCTCATTTTGCCTTCTATTATTTTAGAAGCTAAAACTTAGATGCTGGAGTAAAAAGACATGCTGTCTGCCTTCATGGAACTTATTTTCTAGTATGAGAGACTGACAAGAAAGTATACAGATAAGTAAAAAAGATGATAAAAGTTGTTAGAATTTTTATGGAGGAAGCAACAAAAGCACTGAAAATTGAGAATAACATGAGGTATGCACTATTTAAGTGGGATAGTTGGAAAAGGCCTGTCTGAGGAGGTGAATCTATTGAGAGATTTTAACCAAGTAAGTAAAATGACCCAATTTATGTTTTAATCCCACAGTAGCTAGTGAGCAGGAGATGATTGAAAGCTGTAAAGAGTAGAATTAGGAGTCTCATGCAGTTGTCAAGAAGAAGGGGTAATGGTAGCCTGGCCTAGAGTGGTGGCAGTGGAGATGGAGAGAAGTAGATGGATTTGAGGTAGATTTTGGAGGTAGAATTTATGGGACCATCTTGCCCTTATAGAGAAATAAATGTGGCATATTCAAAATTATATCATTTTTCAAGGAGCCCAAATAAATTTTGCATTACCCCATAAAAACGGCCATGCTCTATAATTATTGCTGATTAACAAATTATAGGAGGGGTGAGTAGAACAAAAATATATAGCAAGGGTGGGATGCCCAGTACAAAAAATCTTAATAGTATAATTTGGATATTTCAAAGAATTGTATGTACATAATGTACATTCATTGATCATATATTGCATCAACAAATGCAACTGTGGGTTTCTCACGTTATGACATTCCATATAAAGTTATTATTTTTGTCAGAGTGGATGATGACACAAGAAGGTAGGTACTTCACAAGCCAATAATAGCAGTTCAGTAGAGTCTAGCTTTTAGTTAATAAAGAGCAACATTTGAAGGTTTGGATTATGTACCAGTTTTATCTCTGTTACGATTAAATTACTATTATTGAAAACCAAAAGGTCTGAGTGATATTGGATTTAAAATAGATATTTGCTTTTTTTCAGATATTTTCCATTAGTCTTCCATTTAAACACAAGGCAGAGGGAAGAGAAGACTGATGGAAAACATCTGGGAGGAAAAAAAAACACATATTTTAAATCCCCAAAAACCAAACCCCTCCTGTCAAGTCGGTTCTGACTCATAGGGACCCTGTAGAGTTTCCAAGGCTGTAAATCCCTATGGAAGAAGACTGCCACATTTTTCTATCTGGGAGCCGCTGGTGGTTTCGAACCACTTACCTTTTGGTTAGCAGTCGACCCCTTTAACCATTGTGCCGCCAGGGTGCCTTGTTTCAAATCCAGTATCATGTAAATGAAGAGAAACCAATAAGAATCCATAAAGCTTTTAAGAGACTACATTATTCTCTATTTTAAGAGAATACAATATTCTTGGGGGTGAGGATGAGGTCAGAAACTATTAAAACTGTCAACTGAAAAATAGTAAATTGTATGCAATTAAAAAATTCCTTTGATCTACTAATTGTTCATTACCCTGAATTGCCATTTAATAAAACTAGATGAATATAATTATTGAATATATAGAATTACAAAAAGGCCTAACTTAAGCAACGTTCCAGTATATTTACGGTATATTTAGAAAATTCAGTTAAACATTTTCAAATATGTATATATATATATTTAAACCTATGGTAAAACTTTTTAAGCATATGATCTAGTGAAGAATTTCATTTAGTTTCCAGATCTGGCAGGAGCAATTTTTGTTTTCTCAAAATTAGATTTATAATCAAGTAGGAAAACTTTTAAAAATATTTGTTGTATGATAGTGAAATATACCAGTACTGACAATCAGCCCTTGTAATGTATCATATTTATATATAATTTAGTTGAAAATAATATTTATTATTTCATCGCATTTTATCTCAAAGGAAAAAAAAACAGTCGTTTAGCTCACACGTATTAAGCATCTTCTGGTGTCAGGCATTATGCTAGGTACTGAAGCTATGATGAACGTCATACCCAGTGTCTATTCTCTAGAAACTCGCTCTGCTCTGTTGATGTTACATATCTTTGAGAAATTGAGATTTACTTTTCAATTACTGGATGATTCTTATAAGATGAAGAATTTTTACAGTAAATGAGATTGTGTGGGAAAGAGAGAAGGGAGAGAAGAAATAGTATGTACCTATTTATGTGCTTTATTTGTAAATAATATAACTAAGATTATTTTGAGTACCAATAAATAGAATCTGCTAATGTTAATTTTATGGATGGGTAGACGTTCTATCTGATTGCATGAAAAGAAAACATGTAAGTACACATTTTATATTCATGTGATGATGTTTCATGGACTGACTTGTGGCATGAACTTTTGCCCAAAGGATATTAGACTCATTTCTTCTGGTCTTCATATTTAAAAACTGTAATTCATGTTGAAGTTGCAAGTTTCCAGTTTCAAAAATTGGTGAACATAAGTTTAAACTAAGTTTTAGAGTGAGAATTAGAAAGAAAGTGTGTATTTTCACTCCATGTCCTGAAAATATTTTAGCTACTTTCCCAGGATATTGCTGAGTCCTCTAGCTGTTGGCCTGTTTGATGATTTACATTTGGTAGAAGTAATTGAAAACTCATTGCTCTTCCTCCTATTTCATTTTATAACTTCAGGTGTAAAAGTTATACTGACTTTCTGATCACACGGGATATAAGATAACATCTCTTTAGAAACTGAGTGTTCTGGAGGTTGCATTATTATTATTATTATTATTGCTGTTATAATGTTACTTGTCCTTGTGGTTAACTGGATCTGATAAAATGTTATCAATATGTATATACATACTAATATGTAATATGTACTTACTTTGTGAATTTACTACTAACATAGTAGAATAACTTTTTTTCAGGTGATTGCACTTACAGTTTGTGGTAAAAGAACATTGAAAATAGAGACATTCCTAGATAGTACATGAGTTTAATATCTAGAATGAAGAAAAACACTTGGCTTTTCATATGAAAACTACCCTCAATTAAAAAAATAGTATTTAGGAATTTGCCAGCCTATGGTAAGTATAATTAGATATATTTTAAGCAAGTTAACAAAGAGAAATATTTTGAGTACCAAGAAATAAGATGACGCTGCCTTAGTATGTATCCCAAGTAAGAATTATCTATGGCTAATTGAACTGATTGCCCCAAATTTAGTTGAATTAAATCTTAATATCACCTTATTTTTTACTTTTTAAAGGCATAACTACTATCTTTTATGTTGCTGTAAGATGATACTTTAATATTGCTAAAGATAATAGAAATGAAATATATAATTAGAGAAATAAACTGCGTAGAGGCCAGTAAATATTCTAGGAATTGGATGGACAACTGAAATTGATTTTTTAATATAATTCAAGTAGCTGTATCGCTCTAAACATTATAAGATGAAAGACACATAGGGGTAAGAAAAAAGTTGAATTATGGCATTGTTTTTAAAATGTGCCTATTTGGTTAAGGATATATTTTTATAGAATTCTCAATCTAGCTCAACAATACATCTATATTCATCCAACTTTTAAATGAAATTTATTGACACCTACCAAGTCTCTTCACTGTACTGTGCAAAGGAAATAAAAAAAGCAGGTCACTGCCCCTAACCTCTGAGAGTTTAAAACTTAGGAAATGAGACTATTTATATCAGTGGATAATTAAAATATTAATTCACATATCAAAGTAATATTTATTGAACTATCTCATAGATTTGCTTACATTTTTTAACTACTGTTTAATACTGAACATTTCCTTCCACTACCCCTCTGGATTTAAAGTACATTTAGATAACAGTTACCTCATGAAAGCAAGTGAAAACAATCAGTAGTTGACATTACCTGTAAAGGGAAATAGCTGAGCAAACTGATAGATTGCATTGAGCAAAATAATAAATGAGTTTTATTATTTTTTAAGATAAAATAAAATCTATGCATTGGTCCACTTGTTAGCAATCAGCATTATGCCTCAACAAGGAAAAAAAAAGAGAGAGAGAGAAAAAGAAAGAAAAGAAAAAAAAAAACAAAGAAAGGGTGTGATAGCCAGGAAAATTCTAAAATACTAGGACTTTTAATGAGGGAAGTTCACTGTCACCTCAACTATTTTATTTGCTCAGTTTAATGAGAGATTGTTAGGAAAGGGATCTCATTTTTTAATCTAAAAAACTCCAGAATTTTGGAAATGTGTATTGTTGGTGGAGCATGATGCATAACATTGCCTAAAAATAAGTAATTGACATGCTCCCATTTTACTGTTATTTTTATGACACTGTATTAGAGTAAAAAAGTACTCATAGTTTAATAACTTATTGTATTATAGTCTATAGTATAATACAAAATAATTTCATTTTGTAGATTGGAAAAACTGTAGCTCACACTTTAAAATAACAGCTTGCTAGTTTGTTTAATAAAAATTACAAGTATAAGAACCTATATAATAATTTACTAGTTTATGACAAAAATTCTATATCTGGATGCATTGTTTTGTGGATTTTTTTCCTGAATTTTATTTTATTTTTTTGTTTTTTTGAGAATATAGCCAGCAAAACAAACACCAATTCAACAGTTTCTGCATATACAATTTAGGGACATTGATTACATTCTTTGAGTTGTGCAGCCATTCTCACCCTCCTTTTCTAAGGTGTTCCTCCCTCATTAATATAAACTCACTACCTGTCTAATCTGAGTTACTGCTGTCAATTTGATCTCATATAGACAGCTTTTAAGAGAGCATAATGCTCAAGGCAGGCCTTTTTTACTAGTTAAGCTATTGTTCGGTTTTAAGATGACTTCAGGGGATGTTTTTGGTTTAAGGTTCAAAGATTATCTCAGGGCAGTAGTTTCAGGGGTTCATCCACCCTTCATGGCTCCAGAAAGTGTAGACTCCATGAGATTTTTAAATTCTGTTCCGCATTTTCCGTCTTTTGATCAGTATTCTTCTATAGGATATTTGATCAAAATGTTCAGTAATAGTAGCCGGGCACCATCCAGCTCTTCTAGTCTCATGGTAAAGGAGGCAGTTGTTCACAGAGGCAATTAGCCACACATTCCATGTCTTCCTCCTATTCCTGACTCTCCTTCTTCTGTTGCTCCTGGTGAATAGAGACCAATTATTGTGTCTTAGAGGGCCACTTGCAAGCTGTTAAGACCCCAGGCACTATGCAGCAAACTAGGAGGTAGACCAGAAGCACTAAACATGTTATTGGGTCAGTTAACTGGGATATCCCCTGAAACCATGACCCTAAACCTCCAGACCAACGAACCAAATCCCGTGAGTGTGTTTGGTTGTGCATAAGCAGCCTCAGCAGCTACTGGTTTTTTGTTTTTGTTGTGTGCTTGTTGTAAATATATCTATTACACAACTTTTGCCAGTTCAACTTTTTTACAGGTATACCACTCACTTACCTAGCCTTAATCAATGTGATTTTTCCATCATCGTTAACCCCCCTTTTCCCCCCCTCCCACTTCTGGTAACCACTAATAAACGTTGGTCTCTCTACATTTGCGTTTTCTTGTCTTTTTATATAAGTGAGGTCATACAGTATTTGTCCTTTTGTGATTGGCTTATTTTGCTCAGCATAATGTCTTCAAGTTCCATGCATACTGTAGCATGTATCGAGACTTCATTTCTTCTACCTGCTGAGTAGTATTCCTTTATATGTGTTTTTAGAGAACCCTGTTATCCAGAATGTAGAATTAGAATTTAAGAATGTGTTTTAAAGGTTAGTCTTCTAAAGTTTTAATAGTTTATTGAAACTAAATTATATATTTTTTTTCCTGAAAATGCTAGTAAGCCTTAAAATCAGGATAAAATTGTTGGCATGTTTCTATTATAAATACTTTTTCATTGCAATATATCTATAGTTATATTTGGAATTTTTATTTTTATTTTTACTACTTAGATGTAAATACTTCAGTTCTTAATCTATATGATTTATTTAGATATATTTTTCTAGAATTCTCAGTCTAGCTCAACAATATGTATATTTCATCCAATTTTTATATAAAATTTATTGACATGTATTATGTGTCTTCACTGTGCTGTACACAGGAAATAAAAAAAGCAGGTCACTGCCCCTAACCCTTAAGAGTACAAAACTTAGCTAATAAGACTATTTATATGTCAGTGAGTAATTAAAATATTAATTCACATATCTAAGCAATATTTATTGAACTATTCCATAGTTGATGTTTACATTTTTAACTGCTATTTTAAAAAGATAAACAGGTAACAATCCTCAAGAATTTATGAATTAATAAATGGAGACACTGAGAATAAATATTGATTCACTATGTTGGCCATGGCCATATATTGGCAATCACTTTCTTTGACTGCAGGAAATGAAACAAGATCTGCCTCCTGACCTTAAGGACAATATTATAAACACCGGAAATACATACCTGACATTTAATACTAGTAATATATTAAAGATAGAATGAATGGAAATAATACTACATTTCACAAACAAATGAGAAGCTTCAGTTACATGTGGTAAATAAAAATGAGTCTTGCAGTTGTCAGGATTCTTCATCATGAGTTTATGAAAATAATAAGATAATTAAAATTAACAACTACTCCAGAGACCTCAGTATTTAAGTGTCTTTGAATTAGTTATTCTGGATATAAAGATTAAAAAACAAAAACAAAACAAATATCCAAGTGAACAATGTCTTAGATTGAACATAAAACTTTTAAATAAGTGATTTTTTTTAAGTTTTATTCAACTTTTTAGAAAAATATTTAGCAATAGGGGTAGCTTTAAAAATATGACACAAAATCTAAGTTTTGTTTTTCAGTTAATTGATTATTTTACCTTAACTGAAGGTAAAATTGACAGTGCCTGTATAGTTTATATTACATATGGTTTAAAAATTAAGTAATGTTTCTTTAAATAGTAGTCGTTATCACCTACCATGTTAAATTCTTGTTTAACTATAATTTTCTGTTTCCTAATTCTACTAAATATTTGTTTTTAGCAGGGTTTCAGAACTTTAGAATTGCTAGTGTTCTTTAATATTTATCTTAAGAAATTAGGTAAATTGCTTTTTGTTAGAATATTTGTTTTATATTTGAGAAATGTGCCTCTGAAAGCACGTAGGAATAGAAATTGCTGCCAGGGCTTGATATTTTTAAACAGAAAAATCAATAGAGGATTAACCATGATTAGCTGTTGACATTTAGAACTGTACAGTTAGAATGTCAAAAAGCACTGAAAAGTATCAATCTAGTTTTTTAATTACAATAGTACTCCTATTTTTGAATCTAATATTTCATAGTTCTCCTCCTCCCCTCATACAAAGGATAGTTTTTTTAAAATAATTAATTGAAATAGTAACAGATCTTTTCATAAACCTGATAGACTTTAAATAATTGATTAATTGAAAAAAATATAGATACGCTGATAAACCTAATGGATTACTCATTGTTTTGCATGTGTCTAGGTTTGCTTTTATTATTATTACCATTATCATTATTGTAACACGGTAGTATAGGCATGATTTCTAACTTAAATAATTTCACAGTACCTTGACATGCAGTACAGTTTCAGATACAATAGAATTTCAGAATCCGACTTGTAATCAGACTTTACTGGGTTTGATGATATTGTCAGAGTCCTAATATCTTAATTCTACGTGATTAAGATTTATATACACCCCTGCACACACACAATTAGATGATATAGATCCCATTCTCCAAATGCGACACTAGCTTGGTTGGAAATTCTACTCGTGATGCGACACCAGAAGCCAGGAGACTTACATAGTATCCTTAAAACTTAGGAAAAGCCTGGAAATTTTCTTTCCTACCTCTCATTCCTCAACACTTAACATTTTTTTTGAGTAGTTTACCATTTTATGGAATGATGTCTAGTCATCTTTTTCTCAATTAATTTTCTTGGTTGTTTTATGTGTGGAGAATCTTTGCCCATCCTATTAAACTATCTATTTTCTAGGTACGTATGGCTTCCGGTTAATAGAGCATGCCTCAGAGGATGCATGCAGACAAGCATTTCTTTTGAAGATGTAAAGCGTTTTAGAAAGCAAATAAGCAAAATGTTGAAAAATGTTCGTGTACTTTGATCTATTAATTTCACTTACATGAATTTAAATTCTAGGGCAATTGATAAAACCAGGCCAAAGATTTATATGCAAGGATTTTGTTTTCCAATTTATTTATAAAACTAAAGAATTGAAATCATAGTAAATGTCCCCATATAAAGTAATCTTCTTAGGGAGATAATTTCACTTTTTTGGAAAAAAAAATTCTTGAATGAGGGCATGTGTACCAGCAGGAGTCTCAGATTTTCTCTGCGTAAGACAGGTAGAGAAACTTGTTTTGCTACTGAGAGAGAACATGAGAGAAGTGATAGGAGAACAAGGAAAGAAGGTTTGCAAGAGAAGCAATCTGATGGAGATTCTGGGACTAGTAGTTTAGAGTGGCTAAAGGGACATTTGAGGAGCCCTGATGGTACAGCGGTTAAGCGCTCAGCTACTAACAGAAAGTTCAGCAGTTTGAATCTGCCAGCTACTCCTTGGGAGATATATGTGGCACTCCATAAAAATTATAGCTTTGGAAACTTTATGAGTCAGTTCTACTCTGTCCTTTAGGGTCGCTGTGAGTCGGAATCTACAGCAATGGCTTTGATTTTTTTTTTTAATTTTTATTTAAGGGGACAGTTTAAAAACAAAGACTATTGTTTTATTTGAAGTTCTTTGAATGGTTGGGATGTTAACCACCTCCACCCATCTTCACTCTGAAAACATTATCAAAGTCTGTTATACTCCCAAAAAATAAGAATATAGATAATAGGAATAAAAATTCTCTGAGAAAAGATCAGTTAGACCTCCCCCCAAATTTAAAACAAACAAAAGTTCCTGGAAGATAACCTAGGGACAAAACTATGGGACCTAATTTTTATCAGAAATAGATTATCAAACACAACTACAAATGCATGAACAGCCGAAGACAAATTAGATACTGGGACCTCCTAAAAATTAAATATGTATGCTCATCAAAATACTTTATCAAAACAGGAAAAAGACAAACTGGGGAAAAAAAACTTTGAGAATGACACATTCAATACGGGTCTAATTTCTAAAATATATAGAAAACTTCAACAACTCAACTAACAAAAAGACAAACAATCCAATTAAAAAATGGGCAATAGACATGAACAAACACTTCACCAAAGACACTATTCAAGCAGCCAGCAAACACATGAAGAGATGCTCATGGTCATTAGCCATTAACCATTGATGTTGAGTCAGTTTCAACTCGTAGAGACCCTGTAGGACAGAGTAGAACAACTGCCCTGTAAGGCTTCCAGGGGCAGCTGGTGGATTTGAACTGATAACTTTTTGGTTAGCAACCAAGCTCTTAACCACTACACCACTGGGGCTCCCATTAGCCATTAGGGAGGTGCAAATCAAAACTACAATGAGATACCATCTCACCCTTGCAAAAATGGCACTGATTAAAATAGTAAACCAAAAAACCAACAGAAAACAACAAATGCTGGTGAGGAAGTGGGGAGATTGGAACTCTTATCCACTGCTGGTGGGGTTGCAAAATGGTACAACCACTACATAAAATGGTATGGCACTTCCTCAAAGATCTAGAAATAGAAATACCTTATTATCCAGCAGTCCCACTCCTAGGTATGTACCCTAGAGATCTAACAAAAGAGACTCTAACATGCATATGCACACCTATGTTCATTGTAGCATTATTCGTAATAGTGAAAAGATGGAACAACCTAAGTACTCATGAATGGATGACTGGATAAACAAAATGTGGTACATATACACAATGGAATACTATGCAGTGATAAGAATAATGAGTCCTCGAAACCAAGAGGTTGGCAGTTCGAATCTAGCAGCTGCTCCTTGGAAACCCTATGGGGTAGCTCAGCTCTGTCCTACAGGGTCACTGTGAGTCAGAATTGACTCAATGGCAACAGGTTTGTTTGGTTTTGGGCTGCTACTACTGACCATTCTGATCAGGGCCACAATAGATGGATCCTGATAGAACAGCAGAACAGTGTGTAGCTCAGGCTTACTGGACTGGTTGAGACTACTCTCTGAGACTGTTGCCCTGAGATGCTCTTTAAACCTAAAACCAAAATTGTCTCTTGAGCTCACCTTTTAGCTAAATAATAGACTGGTTTATAAAATAAAAACTATCACCCATGAGTAACGAGCTCCTTTAAAAAATCATCTGTATGAGACCAAGTGGTCAGAAATTACTATAAAGCAAATATGAGAAGCTAAAGGGGGCGGGAAACAAGAGCACTGGAATGATGATACATTTGAAAAATATAACCAGTATCACTGAATAATTTGTGTAAAAATTGTTACATGAGAACAATTTGCTGTGTAAACTTTCACGTTAAAACAAATTTTTTTTTTTTTTTTTTAAAAAAGCATGGCAGAATGCAAGGGAGTTGAGTGGTTAAAAAAAGCAAAACAAAAAGCAGTAAACATTGCCTGATGTTGTCAGAGGAGCCCTGATGGTGCAGAGGTTAGGAGCTTGGCTGCTAACCAAAACGTTGGCAATTTAAATCCACCAGGCGCCCCTTGGAAACCCTATGAGGCTGTTCTACTCTGTCCTATAGGGTCGCTATGAGATGGAATCGACTCGATGGCAGTGGGTTTTGCGGTTTGTTGTTATCAGAGCTCCCCTAAGTGAGGTTCTACAAGGATTTTAACCTACTCTATAGGGGCAGTACATTGACAGTGAACTGCCAGAAATTCAAGGCAGATTCAGATGAAGAGGTGGAACGAGAGGGATATCATTACTGATGTCAGATGGATCCTGGCTGAAAGCAGAGAATACCAGGAAGATGTTTACATGTGTTTTATTAACTATGCAAAGGTATTTGAGTGTGTGGATTATAACAAATAGGGGATAACATTTCAAGAATGGGAATTCCAGAACACTTAACTGTACTCATGAGAAACCTGTACTTAGACCAAGAGGCAATCGTTTGAACAGAACAAGGGAATATGGCGTGGTTTAAAGTTAAGAAAGGTGTGTGTCAGGGTTGTACCCTTTCACCATGCTTATTTAATCTGTATGCTGGACAAATAATCTGAGAAGCTGGACTATATGAAGAAAAACATAGCATCAAGACTGGAGGAAGACTCATTAACAACCTGTGATATGCAGATGACACACCTTTGCTTGCTAAAAATGAAGAGGACTTGAAACACTTACTGATGAAGAACAAAGACCACAGCTTTTAGTATGGATTACACTTCAGCATAAAGAAAACAAAAAATCATCCCAACTGGACCATTAAGCAACTTCATGATAAATGTAGAAAATACTGAAGTTGTCAAGGATTCAATTTTACTTGCATCCACAATCGATGCCCATGGAAGCAGCAGTCAAGAAATCAAATGATGCATTGCATTGGGCAAATCTACTGCAAAAGACCTCTTTAAAGTGTGAAAGGCAAAGATGTCACTTTGAGGACAAAGGTGCGCCTGACCCAAGCCATGGTATTTTCAGTCACCTCATATGCATGTGAAAGCTGAACAGTTAACAAGGAAGACCTAAGAAGAATTGATGCCTTTGAATTATGATGTTGGCGAAGAAGTGACTATACCATGGACTGCCAGAAGAGTGAGCAAATTTATCTTGGAAGAAGTACAACCAGAATGCTCATTAGAAGCAAGGATGGCGAAACTTTGTCTCACATAGTTTGACACGTTATCAGGAGGGAGAAGTTCCTGGAGAAGGATGTCATGCTTGGTAAAGTAGAGGGTCAGCAAAAGAGGAAGACCCTCGAGAGGATGAATTGACACGGTGGCTGCAATAGTGGGTTCAGGCATAGCAAGGATGGCGAGGATGACACAGGACTGGGCAGTGTTTCGTTCTGTTGTCTATAGGGTCACTATGAATTGGAGTTAACTTGACAGCTTATAACAACAACAACAACAACAATGGGGGTTCAGAACAGCTGAGTCAGGAATTCTATTCCTGTGTAGTCCTAAAATGAGTTCCATTCAGAACTGATTCAGGGAAGGTAGCATGGTGTCTAATATGATAGCGTTCTCATGCAATAGTTAGAGAGGGCAAAGAAAAAAAAAAAAGGATCAAAGCCACCTATGTGTCTACTATTTGTGTTTTCTTTCTCTGCGGCAAACATTGGTTAAATGAGAAGTGAATTTTAAAGCTGGAAAACATAGTGATAACTAATGATATGGAACGTAGTTTCATATGCCTTAAACATACTTGATTCACTTTCATTCTTATGAATGCCTAGAAATGGCTTACCTATTTGTCCTTTGCTCCTAGAAATAAGCCATAAAATCAGAGATTTGATCATGATTCCCAGCCAAAGTGAAAATGAGGGCCTCTCTTAGTAAAAGTGATGGATCAGGAATCTGTTTCCATAGCTCCCTTGTTGCTGAGATTACTGACTGTATTTGTGATGACACCCAACAATCCCTGCCTGTCCTTGTTGCCTGATATCCAGCAAAGAGCTGACTTTATACTCCCCTGGTTTTTAGCAAACAGAGGATTAATTTCTTTTTTTTTTTATTGTACATCAGGTGAAGGCTTACAGAACAAATAGTTTCTCATGAAACAGTAGTACACATATTGTTTAATGACATTGGTTAACAACCCCACAACATGTCAACCCTCTAACTTCTCAACCTTTTTTTTTTTGGTGAAAATACACATAGCCAAAGATACACCATTTCAGAAATTTCTACATGCACAGTTCAGTGACATTGACTACGGTCTTCCAGTTGTGCTGCTATTCTCACTTAAGATGAAGGCTTACAGAACAAAATAGTTTCTCATTTAACAGTTACTACACATGTTGCCCTGTGACAATCGTTAACAATCTCACAACACATCAACAATATCCTTACGCAAACTTGGGTTCCCTATCACCAGCTTCCTTGCCCCTTCTACCTTCTGGCCCTTGTCACTGGACTCCTGTACCTCCTTAGTCCCATTTGATTTTACGGGGCTGTCCACTCCCAGGCTGAACAGTGAACCTCGGAGATAACTTCCCACTGAGCTAAAAGGGTGTCTGGGGGCCGTACTCTCGAGGTTTCTCCAGTCTCCTTTAGGCCAGTAAATCCGGTCTTTTTTTGTAGGATAGAATTATGTTCTGCATCCTTCTCCAGCTCTGTTCAAAACCCTCTGTTGTGATCCTGGTCAGAGCAGTCAGTGGTGGTAGCCGGGCACCATCTAGCTGTACTGGACTCAGTC
>NW_004444165.1:1421034-1467248 GCF_000243295.1 Trichechus manatus latirostris | reverse complement strand
GGTCTGTGGAATCCAAGCAGCCGGTGTTTCCCAGACAAGAGATTGTGGCCACGGGAAGCAGAGGAGGCTGAGTGGGGGTGAAGAAGGGTGGGGGGGTGGGAAAGTGTGTATTGCAAATTACCAGTTGTTTTGTCTCCCGCTGGAAGCTCCGTGAAGCTGCTTTCTTGTACCCCGTTTGCTGGTCTCCAATAGGAGTCCAAGATGGTGGATCTGCACTGCGTTAGCTGTTGGAGGACCTATGCATGAATCTCTCCTCCCTCTCTGTTTTCTGTCAGTTTTCTCACTCCATTTGGTGCTTGGCTGAGTTCTTTATCTCTTTCTTTGATGTTTTAGGCTTTCAGGATTGTTGTTTTCTCTGTTCGGCTTAGTTTTTCGGATCTTTGCTAGAGGGATGGCGTGGTGCTCTGCGTAGAGCGCCATTTTGCCGGAAGTCCCAGAGGATTAATTTTTGTCACACACTGTCACTGGCAAATGAGTTTCTAGCAAGATATATTTTGAATGACAACACTTGCAGATCTAGAGAAATTGTCAGAATAGCAACTTATACAAACTGGTTGGGGTCACCAGAGTCAGGAAATAAATCCCTATGTCATCTCATAAGCAGAGCTTCAGACGCAGATTACATGTCCTAGCTCTGCTTTGGAGGTGGGAACCTATCCTGGCCTAAAACTCTAGTAGTTTTAAAAGACAGCATAGTATGACACAGAGACCAAGCACCTAACATGTTATTTTAGGCTAGTAAATGTCATCTGATGATAAAGAATACTCGTTCTTAAAAGGTTCTTAAAAATTTTTTGCTGGGGTTATGATCATTGTTTTTATTTTTGCCCAATTTATAAAAGGGAAACAATAAGTTCAGATGGTACAAAAGGAAAGGAATTAATTAAGTACAATTATTATCCTATTTTAGAGATGAGGAAAAGGAATCAGAGAGAGTGTAAGTAATTGCTACCAGTCCCAGATGATTAGATTCTAACTCATGGTGACCTTGTATTTGAGAGTAGAACTGTGCTCCATAGGATTTTCTGTGGGTGTGGTCTTTTGAAAGTAGATCACCAGGCCTTTCTTCTGAGGCACTTCTGGGTAGATTAGAACCTCCAACCTTTGGGTTAGTAGCTAAGCACTTACCAGAGGCAGAGCCAGGATTTGACCCCTAGACAGTTTCATTCCTGTTAGATATCTGTGTCTCAGTCAATGCATGATGCTGCCTTTCTAATAAAATCATACTAGTAATAGCTGGATTAGGAGGGGTCTGTGCTCTTCAGAGGAATCCTGGGTGGTGCATATGGTAAAGTGCTTCGCTACTGAGAGGTTGGTGGTTTGAACTCACCTAGAGACACCTCAGAAGAAAGGCCTGGCAATCTGCTTCCGAAAGGTCACAGCCTTGAAAACCCTGTGGAGCACAGTTCAACTCTGTAACAGATGGGATCACCATGAGTTGGAACTGACTCAACAGCATCTGGTTTGGTTTTTGGTGCTTTTCAGAAGGTACTGCCTAAGTAGTGAATATGGTTAATTGCTTGACTACTAACCAAAAATCTGATGGTTTGAACCCACCCAGAGGTACCGTGAAAAAAAAAAGATCTGGCAATTTGCTTCTGAAAGCTTTGAAAACTTTGTAGAATGTAGTCACGCTCTGCAATATATGTGGTTGTTGGCAACTTTTTCTTTTTTTTTGGTGCTCTTCAGAACTACCCAGGGAAAAGAGGTGTGCTAGAACTGCTGATAATTTTTAAACATTGTTGAGTGTTTAGCATTTAATGAGTGCTGCTTCTTAAATTAGGTAGACGACAATTCATAGCATTGTAAGGGCCGTCTTCCACTCTCAAAGGGGAAATAGAGGCAGTATTTGCTTCTGGTCCCCTTGTTCTTTTCAATATTCTAATTTGATTATTGAAATCCTGTATTAAATATTTATAAGTTGCGTACACAGGAAATGGAATATATTTGAAAAAAATATTTTCTTTAGTTTGAGGCATTACATTTAAAAATTCTTTTAAATAGCTTACTCAGCTATTACTGTAGCACTCATAATCTTTTAACAGTTATTTCCACTGTGATCTAATACTTTCTGTCTACACACATACATACCACACAACCTGAAACAGTATGCTGTTTATAAGAGTAAGTTCTTTTTTCACCAGCATGGAGTGGTTCACATAACCCAAGGATTTCATTTTAGCGCAATAATGAAAAGTACTATAAATTTAAAATGTGTGTACATTTTTACTTTTTCTACTATATTTCAGATTATATTACATTAAGTATTCCAAATATAACTTGCTTGAGCCTATAGTTATTAGGAAAATCATTTCTAATTTGAGTTCAAGATAAATGGATAGCATTGAATCTTTGTACTTTACATAAGCTATTTCTCTGAAAAACTCAAATATATTTTATTCTCAGCAGTCTCCTCTATTAAATTCACGTGTAAAAATGTATCTCCAGTTGATGGAGAATTGGACATATTTGGAAAAATAAAGGAAAAGACCAAATGCTTTTCAGTTGTGCATATTAATGTAATTCTACCACTTAATTTTTTTTATTCCACCTCTCTAAGGTAAGTAAGTAGCATAAATTACTATATTTATTTTACTAATGGAATTTATATGGATGTTAAGTTACTTGGCAAAGCTGATAGGGCAGATTAGTAACCACAAAGGAAAAAGAAAGCAAGTATTAAGCCTGTTAGATCTGTGTACTTTCTAAATGGGAAGGAAAATTTTAAGTGACTTCTAGAATATTAAAAATGCAAAGATATTAAACTTAAATATTATCCCTTTATATTAATGTCTGGAAAAGTTCAAAAACCCTGAGCCCATATCCCTTATAAATAATGATAATCTGTTTTAAATATCAGAAGAATTATTCAGAAAACTCATTTTAAAAAAAGAACTTTTTTTCCTGGGTTATGCAACTATTTGTTATCAGAAGTTAATAATAATGACTTTAAATAATATTGTCTTTTTTATCTACTTTTTATTCATATATATTCTTTTTTTATGACTGTAAGGCCTTTTACTGTGACCTTTGCTGTGAGCCTTTGCTCCTCTGTTTATCACCTGTTTGTGTACCAGTTGGTCATATGTTTAAACTGTGCAGCTCTGTTCAAGCAGTTTTGATTAACGAGCAGTAATGAAAGCTTAAGTACCTAATGAGAAGCCAGGAAGTCTGAGTCTTAAATCCTGATCCTCATGTGGATTACTTCTGACTTTTCTCCCCCAGTTCTGATTTTGCGTAATGACTTTCAGATACTAGTGTGTGTAAGAATTGCTGCAGCACTTGTTCAAAAGACGGATTCCTGAGCCCCACTGCTGCTGAGCTGGATTTGGTATGTATCTTAGTTATAGAGTGCTGCTATAACAAATACCACAAGTGAGTAACTTTAACAAACAGAAATTTATTTTGTCACAGTTTGGGAGGGTAGAAGTCCAGAATCAGGGCGCCAGCTCCAGAGGAAGGCTTTCTCTCTCTGGTGGCTGTGGGAGAAGGTTCTTGTCTCTTCAGCTTCTGTTTCCTGGGTCTTTGTAGATCTCCATGTGGCTTGGCGTCTACCTTCCCCCATCTCTGCATGCTTCTCTCTGCCTAATCACCTTGGTTTATATGTCAGAGGTGATTGGCCTAAGACATACCCTATACTGATATGGCCTCATTAACATAATAAAGAACCGTATTCCCAGTTGGTATTATATCCACAGGTATAAAAACCTGTTGCCATCGAGTCGATTCCGACTCACAGTGACCCTATAGGATGGAGTAAAACTGCCCCATAGAGTTTTCAGGGAGCGGCTGGAGGATTTGAATTGCCGACCTTTTGGTTAGCAGCCATAGTACTTAACCACTATGCCACCAGGGTTTCCAAAGAACAGGGGTTAGGAATTACAACACATATTTTTGGGATACCCAGTTCAATCCATGACAGTGTGTTTGGGATGGTGTTTAAGATTGTTTATTTTTAATAAGGATCTTATATAATTCAGATGCAGATCATTTGAGAAACCCTGACCTAGTGATCCTTATCTGTATCTGTTTGAGTGTTTTGTTTGTAAGCAACAGGAATTAAAGCTAACATAAGCAGAAAAGAAATTTATTTATGAAATCTTAGATAATCCACAGAATCAGAGAGAATCCTGTAGAACCAAATTATAAAAGGATGGGAGCCAGGGCAGCACCTGGGATCTAGGCATCCAGAAGTAATCGTCTGTCTCAATGAGCTGAATTGATTGCAACCATTTTTGTTTGTTTTGTTTTTCCTGTCCATGTATTACTCAGCTCAAAATTTCAGTCTGATTGGCCTAGGTTGGGTCATATGCCCCTGCATCATAGAATGAGTAGAGCCCCTGGACACTATGTGGGACAGGTTGTTGTTGTTAGGTGCCGTCGAGTCGGTTCTGACTCATGGCGACCCTCTGTACAACAGCAAAACAAAATACTGCCCAATCCTGCACCATCCTCACAATTGTTGTTATACTTGAACCCATTATTGCAGCCACTATGTCATTTCATCTTGTTGGCCCTCTACTTTACCAAGCATGATGTCCTAATCCCTCCTGATAACATGTCCAAAGTATGTGAGACATAGTCTTGCCATCCTTGCTTCTAAGCAGCATTCTGGTTGTACTTCTTCCAAGACAGATTTGTTCGTTCTTTTGGCAGTCCATGGTATATTCAGTATTATTCGCCAACACCACAATTAAAAGGCATCAGTTCTTCTTCAGTCTTCCTTATTCATTGTCCAGCTTTCACATGCATATGAGGCGATTGAAAACACCATGGCTTGGGTCAGCAAGCCTTAGTCTTCAGGGTGACATCTTTGGTTTTCAACACTTTTAAAGAGTCTTTTGCAGCAGATTTGCCCAATGCAACGCATCTTTTGATTTCTTGACTGCTGCTTCCATGGGTGTTGATTGTGGATCTAAGTAATATGAAATCCTTGACAACTGCAATCTTTTCTCTCTTTATCATGATGGTGCTTATTGGTCTAGTTGTGAGGATTTTTGTTTTCTTTATGTTGAGGTGTAATCAATACTGAAGGCTGTAGTCTTTGATCTTTATCAGTAAGTGCTTCAAGTCCTCTTCACTTTCATCAAGCAAGATTGTGTCATCTGCATATCACAGGTTGTTAATGAGCCTTCCTCCTATCCTGATGCCTTGTTCTTCTTCATATAGTCCAGCTTCTTGGATTATTTGCTCAGCATACAGATTGAATAGGTGTGGTGAAAGGATACAACCCTGACACATAGCTTTCCTGACTTTAAACCACGCAGTATCCCCTTGTTCTGTTTGAATGACTACCTGTTGGTCTCTGTACAGGTTCCTCATGAGCACAATTAAGTGTTCTGGAAATCCCATTCTTCACAATATTATCCATAATTTGTTATGATGTAGGCAGTTGAATGCCTTTGCATAGTCAGTAAAACATGGGTATACATCTTTCGTATTCTCAGTTTTCAGCTGTCATTAAAGCAAGTGGAACAGATAATGGGTGGCCAAAAACAGCACATGTTTAATAACTGATCATATAATCATCCAAATAACTCCCTTTAGAATTTTAGCCCTTCTCTTAAAACCCCAATTATGAAGTGCATATGTATCTGTCTGATTAAGAATCTGTAGCATTTTCTGGTTCAGCCCAGGGGAGTTAGGCATCATTTTACTACCACCCTCATTAGAGTATTACCAATTTAGGAGGCTTATTATATTATAGTCATGGAAGCTAGTATCCTAAAAGGATAATGCATGTTTTCTTTTTCCCAACTATAATTTGAAACATCCTCTGTCATAATAAAATTATTATTCTGCAATATGGAAGACCAGAAAACATATAGGTGGCCTGAATTTCTAACCTTTCCTTTACAAGGAATTTGATGTTTAGCAAATGGCTTATTCTGTGTCCAAAGTTTCAGTGTATTCAGAATATTGTACAATATGGTCATCACTATTTGCTTGGTTAATGTGAGAAAATTTGTGCCACAAATATTATACCCAATATTGATCCAGATTCCACACATAATTATTGTGCTTTTAAAGTAAACTGATTCCTAAACTCTAGAACAAAATTACTAAGCTTCTAAGCCATATAGTTTAAAACTATTTAGAAATTGAAATTTTAAGGGGATTGAATATTATGATTGTCAAGCATTCTGCCAATGAATGTTTCGTCTGTAAAAAAATTAAAGACTACTTCTCTGTGGGCCATTTTCCCCAGAAATAGTAGCCGCTCAAATACAGTAGCCAAAGCTATGAGTTTTTGAGTGCTTACTTTTTGGTAGGCACTGTTCTAAGTACTTCATTGTATTCGATGTTCTAATCCCCACAACAACTCTGTAAAGTAGATATTATCATCTTCATTATGTAGGTGAGAAAGTCAGGGCACAAAATTTAATTAGTAGGTTTAATAGGTTAAATAATTTGCCCCAATGTTAAAGGGTATTCCTTACAGAGTAAAGATTTTCATCTAGGCATTGTGGTTCCAAAGTTTGCATTCTTAACCAACATATTTATGTTGTCTCTTCGGATGTAAGAGAATTGACTAAAAAACATTATCTCTTAGGATCTGAAAGAGATGTAGACTAAGAGAGGTAATCCAGACTAAGAAAGCTAATATATTTCTTAAGTTTGAAATATCTATTTTAAATGCTTCTTTGCAAGAGCAGTTGTAGGAGAATGGAGGCTAAACTATTACTAGATATTTCTTTCATTCAAAAGTAAATACTAACTACTAGAACAACAACAGAAAAATAGAATAACTGCGATTAAATATGGTTATAAAAATTATGATCTGAGAATTTAACCATCAGTTATAAATTTGTATAAATTTATCTAAATTTACTTAAATGTTAGAAAGAAGTGTCTCCCTTAATAAATCTCTTGAAGAATATCGAAAATCTTAAGAAACATCTTTTCTGTTCTTGTTTGGGTGATGAATATTTACATACACCTCAGTTTACGTAGGATATAACTGTTACATAACCCAGACTTTGAATACTAGTGAATTAAACAGGAAAATCTCTGAAAGAAAAATGTGATTCTCATGAGGAAAAGACCTTAATAGGGAATCTCCATGGCATTCTGTCTGTATTTTTTTTTTCCTAGTTAAAACGGGTGTCTGTGGAATAAAGGAAAAGTCATGTATAACCTAGGTTTCTTCTGTTCAAAAAATAAATGTATTAAAGGCAAAATGAGAGAGTTAGAAGTAAGTGGGAAGTACTTAGAAGGTATATTGATACCTCAACTCTGAAAATTATAAGCAGTAATGAAAAGCTTGAGATGTCATAGTTGCTCTGAATTGCCAAGGATAGAGAAGTAAATTTTCTAGGAGCCTTGATTTTTTTTCCCTCCAGTTTTAAGAAGTGAGTAAAGATGAGTCAAGGGGAGTTTTCTGTTCAGATTCAGTAGAAGAAACACAGTGGTTTATAAAGCAGAGATAGATCACTGTTAAAGTTTTACCAGCAAGGTGTTTGATTTGCACCTCTTTGTATTTCATTAATTTTTACTCTGTTTAGAGATGCATCATCAAATAGATCTGGGACTAAATCCCAGCCTTGTGCCTTGTTAAAGAGCCAAAGCAGTGGACTCAAACATAGCAACAATTGTGAAGATGACACAGGAACGGACAACATTTTGTTCTGTCATCCACAAGATCTCTATGAGTTGGAGCCAACTTAAAGGCACCGAACAACAACAATATGCCTTGTTAAGTAAGAGTTTTTGGGAAAATGGCTTAATATCTTGTCCTTACTTTATCGTCTATAAAATAGCAAAAATATCATTCAATTTTGTTTTGAGAATTTATGGGTGAAATATACATAGAGGTGCCTAGCCACATTACAGTCTCAGTAATGTACTAGCGAACATTAATAGAGTGAATGCCATGTTTCAAATGCTTTAGTGCGTTATTTCATTCAGTCCTTACATCTAAGCTAGGAAGTAGGTCGTATTGTTTATCCCAATTGTGCAACTAATGAAACTAATAAATAGATTTTGAGTAGTTTTCCAAGGTTACAAGCTAGTAAGTTACCTATAGATCTGGGAATCAAACCTAGATCCCTACCTTTGAAATTTATATTATGTATATTACTATTGGCCCTGTATTAGGGATACATATATGAGTAAAACCTAGTCCTAGTCCTCAATGAAATTTACTGTCTAATAGGAACATACAGTCATATGGGTGGAGACAGCTGTTAAATGTGTGGTGGTGGAAGTATGTACAGGTTGCTGAAGCCTCAAAGGAAGGCATGGCCATATCTACTTCGTGACGTTAAGAAAAACTTTCTATAGGAAGTGAAGCTTGAGTTGAGTCTGTAACATGAGTAGCTAGTCATCAGGTAACTAGTAGTTACAAATTATGCCAGACAAAAGAAGTAACAAATACAAAGGCATGGAGAACACCTATGATAGCATTTTAGAGAGGGCTGGTAAATAGTTGGGAATAGGTAGAGATTGTGAGAAGGAGTGAGCAAGAAATGAAGGCAGAAACAGAGACAGGGGCCAGGGTTTGAAGAACCTTGAATGAGTTTGAGTGGTTTGTACTTTATTCTGAGAAGCCGGAGGTTCTCATCCTTGGCTGCACATTAGAATCACATTGGGAGCTTTTGAAAAGAATGCCCATACTTGGTTCCAACCCAGATCTACTTTTATAAACACATTATTTGCAGTGAATTTTGAACACCTTTCTTCTTACTCTTGTTTGGACACTGATATTATTAAGCATGTAGTAGGCCCTCAATAAATATTGGTTGGTTGATTGATCATAGTTGTTAACTTTTGTTAGCTGTTAAGGCTACCTAAGAGTGATTTGTAGTTATTTCAGCGAGTGATTTGAAGGGTAAATTTTTCTCTAGTAGTTGAAATGTTACATTTTTATGAGGCTGTACTAGGATTCAAATAATACATTAAGATTTGTAGCCCAAATGATGACACAGTAGCTACCATTTGATCTGCTGATATATTTATTAATGATTTCCTTATAAATAGTCAGAGAATGGATTATTTGGTGAATAGCAATAATAGGCAAACTCACTGCATTTCTGCTCTGAACTTGAAGTTGACGTTCTAGTTCTTTCCCTATTTTCCTTTCATAATATGTGTATACCTTATTGTTGTTGATGATGCTACATACAGATTTGATTTTTTTTCATTAGTGCTTCAAAGGTTAAAAAAAAAGAATGAAAATAATCTTAAAAAGGTACCTGAAATAATTTAACCAAGACATAAGATTGGATGTTTCTAAGGTTAAAAAAAACACAACCAAAAATAAAACTAGGAGCAGAGTAATTGACCTAGAACATAAATTATGTATTGACCATACCTAGACCTACTGACCAACTACTTTTATTCAGATGTTACAACATTATTTCTTTCTTACAGTAATCCCAAATATATATTTATATGTTATTTCCCAGACTTGTTTTATTTCCTATAATACGTGAGTACTAGGTGGGAAAAAGTTTTCATTATTATTAGATTTTTTTTTTCTGAGTCTGAGTGTATTAAATATAATAAATGCAATTATAATCTGTTTCACTCTTGAGTAAGAATTTTATTTTAAATTGGACTTTTGAGACTTTTATTGTGGAGATATAGCAATAATGGATGTCATGAGTTTTTAAAATAATGTGATATATTCTTTGTATTATTTATATTGGTATTTATTGATTTGAGTAATTGGTTAAATAAAATAGGAATTTAATGGTATACAGAAGGCTATAGATCCTTAGCAAAATTCTGTAATTTTGATAGAAGTGAAATGAGACCGAAAAATGACTTGTCCAAGATCACTTGGCAGTTATTGGCAGAATTGATACTAGAACCTCTACAACACACTGAAATGTCCATATAAGATATAAAATAGAGTGTTTATTGATTTTCCTAACAAATGTGATGGGGTAAACTTTGTCATTTCTAAATGGAGATACATAATGGACTTTGGCAAGAAAAATAATACAAAATATTGCTAAGAATTCCACAGTATCGGGGGAAGTCTGTGTCAATGATGATTCTCACACTACTTATATAGAATATATCTCAAGCATTATCTGATGGAGGTAAATTCTATAAGAAGAAACTTTGCAATATAATCTAGAGATGGAATATTTTAAATAAACCTTGTTATTGCGTAGCTGTGTAACATTTGGCAAGTGGCTCTCATCCCTGTGAATTTATCTGTAAACAGGATACACATGTTTTCCCTTTTCTGATTCCTTCAAACTACAAAATCACTTTTCCCGGTCATGGTTCTGATGCATAAATAATTATCAGACAAAATCTTTTGGGCAGTTAATATTTAACCCAAATTTTGCTAATTTATTGAAATCATGGGAAATCTTATGAGTAAGCTTAAGGAGGTAATAACCCTTTTCCCAGCTATCAGACAGACTAATTAGGTTGGCTGGCTGACACTGCTCTCTTTGTGGCCTTGGGCAAACATTGTAATCTTTTTGAGCCTCCTTGGTAAAGTGCTGATAATCCTTCCAGGTTCTGTTTCACAGGGTTGTTGTAGCAATGGCATATTGTTTGTCAAAATATTTTGAAAATCGAGAAGTGCTGCACAATTGTATTATTTTATTTACTGTTTCACAGCAATGCTGGAACATCATTAAGCATAGTCGATCAAGTCATTTAATCATTCGTCCCACATTTACTGAACAAACATCAATTGAAATCCAGAAACTGTGATTCAAGTTGGCATTAAAAAAATGAGCCATCTTGTCTTTCCAGTCAAAAAAGAAAAAGAATGGGCAAGGGAAGGGCCAGTTGTGGCCAGGAGTCACTGTGAAAGTGACTGTGCTCCTTGAGCCCAGCCGCAGCATCTGACAGTATGCCTGGGTCTGTACTGCTCAGATAAATAGTCTGGTCCTAGATTATCAAATTGAAATCAGGCAAAAAAGGGAAAGGAAGGTGTTATGGATTCAATTGTACCCCCCAAAATGTGTGTCAACTTGGCTGGGCTGTGAGTCCCAGTATTGTGTGGTTGTCCACCATTTTGTTATCTGATGTGATTTTCCTACATGTTGTAAATCCTACCTCTATGATGTTAATGAGGCAGGATTAGAGGCAGTTATGTTAATGAGGCAGGATCAGTCTCTACGACTAGGTTGTATTTTGAGTTAATCTCTTTTAAGATATAAAAGAGAGAAGGAAGCAGAGAGATGGGGGAACCTCATACCACCAAGAAGGTAGTGCCAGGAGCAGAGCAGGTCATTTGGATTTGGGGTCCCTGCGCAGAGAAGCTCCTAGACCAAGGGAAGATTGATGACAAGGACCCTTGTCCAGAGCTGACAAAGAGAAAGCATTCCCCTGGAGCTGGTGCCCTGAATTTGGACTTTTAGCCTACTAGACTGTGAGAGAATAAATTTCTCTTTGTTAAAGCCATCCACTTGTGGTATTTCTGTTATAGCAGCACTAAATGACTAAGACAGAAGGCTACTGTTTTGCATAGATTGCACACGCTTACTCTTCTTACATCAGCCCTAGGAGGTAAGTACCATTATTATGCCCCTTTTTTATAAATGAGGAAACTGAGGCACACAGAGGTTAAGTAACTTATCCAAGTCCACTTAGATGAGACAAGAGCATAAAAAGAAAAATGTGACGTGTGCTGGCATCTAGACTGACTAGTAAGGTGGGAGGCCAAGAAGAATTCACTGATACAAAGATTGTGAGATGTTGGTGACTTTTCATATTGGCCCTTGTGCAGGAGCTAGAAGTATTCACTGCATCCTCAAGTTGTATCCTAGAAATAGATGGAAATACTCCTCTAAGAAGGTCAGGTTCCTTGAGCAGAGAAGGGCGAAATATTTAAACTAGTAATTATAATTTGGTGTGGTAATTTGTCTCTAGTAGGATTATACACAGGATTTCCTGGGAGGATGAGGAAGGGTGGGGATGATTTATTTTGTATGGAGGAGTCCACAAAGACTTTTCACAGGAGATGACGCTTGGGCAGAGTCTTGAATGATGTCATTTATGATGAAGGAGAGTTAGTAGTGAAAGGCTTTTCCAAAAGATTGAAGAGACCATTCAAAGATACCGGGAGAGTAAAAGAGCTTGACGTATCTATGAAACAGCGACTAATTTGATATAGTTTTCATGCTGGGGGTCAGGGGTGGGGGCATGAGAGGGACCAGGAATGGTTGGAGACAGAGACAATTGAAAAATGAGTCAATTCTGAACTGTTTTTCAGGTAAGCATGTTCCAATAGTATTTTAGTGTTGACCACTTTTCACTATTATATCTTTAATAACTTTTAATAATAGCTCTTTTAATCATTTTTGGTATAATATAACAATTTTGGATAAAGGCATTTTATTTTCACTACTATATTAAAATGTAATAAAATAATTTACAATAAAATAAAAATATGAGGCAAGGTTTCAGCTTTTTTATTTGAGAGTTAATACATTTAAATTAACATTATTCAAGGAAAAATTATTTATCTATAATTCAGAAGTATATTTTAATATATCAATTAAAATGTATCTAATTGATATGGCATATAAACAATTTAATATTTTGATTTTTGACATCAAATTTGTATTAAATTTCTCAGTGGTTCAGTTCTGTAATATTCATATTTTTGTTCTAAATGAAATAAATAAGAAACGATACTGAAGTTTTGAGTACTTATCTGCTAATAACACATTTTGTGTGTTGAAAACCCCTCCCCCAATAAATGAATAGTTAATTACATACAATATTTATCATTGTTGTTAGGGGCCATTGAGTCAGTTCCAACTCAAAGCGACCCTATGTACAACAGAACGAAACACTGCCCGGTCCTGTGCCATCCTTACAATAATTGCTATGTTTGAGCCCATTGTTGGAACCCCTGTTTCAGTCTGTCTTGTTGAATGTCTTCCTCTTTTTCACTGATCCTCCTCTTTACCAAGCATGATGTCCTTCTCCAGGGACTGGGCCCTCCTGATAACATGGTCAAAGTACATGAGACAAAGTCTCCCCATCCTCATTTCTAAACAGCATTCTGGCTGTACTTCTTCCGAGAAAGATTTGTTCTTATGGCAGTCCATGGTATAGTCAATATTCTTCACCAACACCATAATTCAAAGGCATCAGTTCTTCTTTGGTCTTCCTTATTCATTGTCCAGCTTTTGTATGCATATGAGGTGATTGAAAATGCCATGACTTGGGTCAGGCGCACTTCAGTCCCCAAAGTGACATTTTTGCGTTTGAATGCTTGAAAGAGGTCTTTTGAAGCAGATTTGCCCAGTGCAATACATTGTTTGATTTCTTGATTGCTGCTTCCATGGGCACTGATTGTGGATCCAAGTGAAAAGAAATCCTTGACAAATTCATTATTTTCTCTGTTTATCATGATGTTACTTATTGGTCCAGTTGTGAGGATTTTTGTTTTCTTGATATTGAGGTGCAATCCATACTGAAGGCTGTAGTCTTTGATCTTCATCAGTAACTGCTTCAAGTCCTCTTTGCTTTCAGCAAGCAAGGTGTGTCATCTGCATATCTCAAGTTATTAATGAATCTTCCTCCAATTCTTTATTTTGTTTTATTTTACTTTAGATGAAGGTTTACAGAGCAAATAGTTTCTCATTAAACAATTAGTACACATATTGTTTTATGACAATGGTTAACAGCCCCACAACATGTCAACACTGTCCCTTCTCAACCTTGGTTTCCCTGTTACAAGCTTTCCTGTCCCCTTCTGCCTTCTAGTCTTTGTCCCTGGACTGTTGTGCCCCATTAGTCTCGTTTTGTTTTATGGGGCTGTCTAATCTCTGACTAAATGGTGAACCTTGGGAGTGACTTCTTTACTGAGCTATAAGGGTGCCTGGGGGCCATACTCTTGAGGTTTCTCCAGTCTGTGTCAGGCCAGTAAGTCCGGTCTTTTTCTGTGAGTTAGAATTTTGTTTTACATTTTTCTCCAGCTCTGTCTGGGACCCTCCGTGGTGATCCCTGTCAGATCAGTCAGTGGTGGTAGCTGGGCATCATCTAATTGTACTGGACTCAGTCTGGTGGAGGCCATGGTAGTTGTGATCCGTTAGTCCTTTGGACTGGTCTTTCCCTTGTATCTTGTTTTCTTCATTCTCCCTTGCCCCCTAAGAGGTGAGGTCAGTGGAGTATCTTAGATGGCTGCTTACAAGCTTTTAAGACCCCAGACGCTACTTTCCTCCAATTCTGTTGCCATGTTTTTCATAGAGTCTAGCTTCTCTTTGCTCAACATACAGATTGAATAAATATGGTGAAAGGATACAACCCTGACACACACCTTTCCTGATTTTAAGCTATGCAGTATCCTGTTTTTCTTTTTGAACAATTGCTTCTTTGTCTATGTTCAGGTTCCTGATGAGCACAATTAAGTGTTCTGGAATTCCCATTCTTCACAATGTTATCCATAATTTGTTATGATCCACATAGTCGAATGCCTTTGTGTAGTCAATAAAACACAGGTAAACAGGTTTCTGGTACGCTATACTTTAATCTGAGATCCTGCTGACGTCCACAGTGATATCCGTTGTTCCAAGTCTTCTTCTGAATCTGTGTTGAATTTCTTGCAGTTTCCTGTCAGTGTACTGCTGCAACTGTTTTTGAATTGTCTTCAGCAAAATTTTACTTGTGTGTGATATTAATGATATTTTTTGATAATTACTGAATTCTATTGGATTACCTTTCCTTGGAATGAGCACAAGTGTGGATCTCTTCCAGTTGGTTGGCCAGGTAGCTGTCTTCCAAATTTCCTGGCGTAGATGAATGAACATTTCCAAGGGTGCATCTGTTTGTTGAAACATCACAAATTGGTATTCCTTCAATTCCTGGAGCTTTTTTTTTTTTTTTTTTTGCCAATGCCTTCAGTGAAGCTTGGACTTCTTCCTCCAGTACTATCAGTTGTTGGAGCATATGCTATCTCCTGAAATGGTTGAATATCGTCTATATCTTTTTGACACAGTACTGTGTATATTACTTTCATCTTCTTTTGATGCTTCCTGTGTCATTGAATATTTTGCCCGTAGAATCCAAAATTGCAACTTGAGGCTTGAATTTTTTCTTCAGTTCTTTCACCTTGAGAAATGCCCAGTATGGTTCTTCCCCTTTGGTTTTCTATCTGCAGGTCTCTGCACATTTCATTATAATACTTCACTGTTTCTTCTCGAGCCACCCTTTAAGATTATCTGTTCATCTCTTTTAATTCATCATTTCTTCCTTTAGCTTTAGGTGCTCAAAGTTCAAGAGCAAGTTTCAGTGTCTCTTCTGACATCCATTTTGGTCTTTTCTTTCTTTTTAATGACCTTTTGCTTTCCTCATGTATGATGTCCTTGATGTCTTCCCACAACTCATCTGGTCTTTGGTGATTAGTGTTCAGTGTGTCAAATATGTTATTGAGATGGTCTTTAAATTCAGGTGGGATATACTCAAGGTCATAATTTGGCTCTCGTGAACTGTTTTAATTTTCTTCAGCTTCAGCCTGAACTTGTGTATGACCAATCGATGGTCTTTTCTTCAGTTGGACCCTGGCCTTGTTCTGACTGATGATACTGAGCTTCTCCATCATGTCTTGTTATAAATGTAGTCGACTTGATTCCTGTATATTCAGTCGGGCAAGGTCCACATGTATAGTCACTATTTATGTTATTAAAAAAAAGGTATTTCCAATGAAGAAGTCATTGATCTTGCAAAATTCTAACATAGGATCTCCAGCATCAGTTCTGTCACTAAGGCCACATTTTCCAACTACCCATCCTTCTTCTTTGTCTCCAACTTTCACATTCCAATCACCAGTAATTTTCAATGCATCTTGACTGCATGTTTGATCAATTTCAGACTAAGAATTTGGTAAAAAATCTTAAGTTTCTTTATCTTTGGCATTAGTGGTTGGTGCATAAATTTGAACAATAACATACTAACTGGTCTTTCTTGTAAGCATATGGGTATTATCTTATCATGGACACCATTGTACTTTCAGGATAGATCTTGAAATGTTCTTTTTGACAATGAATATGATGCCATTCCTCTTCAATTTGTCATTCCCAGCGTAGTAAACCATAAGATTGTCAGATTTAAAATGGCCAATACCAGTCCATTTCAGTTTACTAATGCCTAGGGTATCTATCTTCAAGCATTCCATTTCATTTTTGACAACTTGCAATTTTCCTAGATTCGTACTTCATACATTCCATATTCTGATTATTAGTGAATGTTTGCAGCTGTTTCTTCTCATTTTGAGTTGTGCCACATCAGCAAATGAAGGTCCTGAAAGCTTTACTCCATCCACATTATTAAGGTAGACTCTACTTTGATGAGACAGCTCTTCCTTGGTCGTGTTTTGAGTGCCTTTCAACCTGAGTGGCTAATCTTCTAGCACTATATCAGACAGTGTTCCGCTGTTATTCTTAAGGTTCACTGGCCTTTTTTTTAAAAGTAGATTGCCAGATCCTTCTTCCTAGTCTGCCTTAATCTGGAAGCTCAGCTGAAACCTCTCTACCATGGGTGACCCTGCTGGTGTTTGAAATACTGGTGGCATAGCTTCTAGCATCATAGCAACATGTAAGCCACCACAGTAGGACAAACTGACAGGTGAGTGGCAAATTAAATCCTTACTATATTTTATCCTTTTAATGTAACTTTTCATCAGTATTCTTCATGATTCATTCTTTAATTAGTGGTCATTTATGGGTAGATATTTAGTCCTGTGTGACTGAGAATTAACAATTTCATGTGGCTAATGGTGCCTGAGAGAAAAAGGGGTTGATTGAGTACTTGTTTCATTTTCACTAACTGCCATCAGTTTCATCTCTGGGGCTTCTATTAAAAGGAGAAAGTTTTGAATATTTTTATATATTGATTTTAAAATACAGAAATTGAAAGAGTCAAAATTAAAAGTCTGTAATTGGTACGCTTAACACTTAGTATTCTGTAGAATCCCAAAAGTTTCCGAAGATTGTAGTTAAGAAGTTAAGAACCATTGTTCTTGTTGTGTACCATCTAATCTGTTCTGACTCATAGCAACCTGAAGCTTAAGAAGTAAGACATATGCAGTGTAATTCATATTTTAGAATGCTTTCTCTGGAAGTGAAAAATGTGATGGTGACTAGAGTCATTAGTATCAGTTCAAAAACAGTTACAGTAGATTAGGAAAGCTATAATAAAGATTTTTAAGAACTTTTAAACTTGATTGGGGAGGAGGCTTAGTTATCTAGTGCTGCTGTAACAGAAATAACCACAAGTGGATGGCTTCAACAAACAGTTTATTCTCTCACAGTCTGGTAGGCTAGAAGTTCAAATTCAGGGCATCAGCTCCTGAGGAAGGCTTTCTCTTTGTTAGCTCTGGAGGAAGGTCCTTGTCATCAGTCTTCCCTTGGTCTAGTAGCTTCTCTGTGTAGGAATCCCGGGTCCAAAGGATGCGCTCTGCTCCTGGTGCTGATTTCTTGGAGGTATGAGGTCCCCAACTCTCTGGTAGCTTCCCTTTCCTTTTTTCTCTTGTAAGATAAAAGGTGGTGCAGGCCACATCCCAGGGAAACTCCATTTACACTTGATCAGGGATGTGATCTGAGCAAGGGTGTTACATCCCACCCTAATCCTTTTAACGTCATCTAATCTTGCCTCATTAACCGCAGGCAGAGATTAGAATTTACAACATGTAGGAAAATTATATAAGTCACAAAATGGAAGACAATCAACCACATAATACTGGGAATCATGGCCTAACCAAGTTGACACATATTCTGGGAGGACACAGTTCAATCCATGACGGGGGGACATTGGTGGTTCAGTAGTAGAAATCTCACCTTCTGTGCAGGAAAGTAGGTTTGATTCTTGGGCAGTACATCTCATGTGCAGCCACCATTCATCTGTCAGTGGAGGCTTCCATGTTGCTATAATGCGTAATAGGTTTCAGCAGAGTTTCAGACTAAGATGGACTAGGAAGAAAGGCCTGACAATCTCCTTCTGAAAATCAGCCATTGAAAACCCTGTGGATTACAACAGTCTGGTCCACAACCTATCATGGGGATAGTGTAGGACCAGGCAGCATTTCCTTTGCCTGTGCATGGGGTTGTCATGATTTGGAGGACCACTGGACAGCAGCTGGCAATAAGCTTGATTAAGATTTGGGAGTATGGTTCTAATTCTTGAGTGGGTTGTTGATGTTGTAGGTGCTTGCTGGTCATTTGTTGGCACAGTGGTGAAGCTAATGACAGGATTCAAGAGGGAGAAGAATTAATTGATCTAGTTCTTTGAAAAATCATCGTTTTGGCCCCAGTGTGAACAGTGGAGAGAGGGGTCAAGAGTTAATAACAGGAGACCAGTTAGGAGACTATTGCCATTATTCAGGGAACAAATTATGGTAATTTATACTAGAACAGTGGCAATGAGGATTGAAAGAGTAGATGGATTTGAAAAGATCTCACCCCAGCCATTAAATGCTCCAGCCCAGAAGTAATTTGTGACACTTAGCTCACAACTCACTGGCCAGAGCTAATCCCATATGTGGGAGCTCTGGTAGCACAGTAATTAAGTGCTCAGCTGCTAACGGAAAGGTCGGTGGTTCGAACCCACCTCTCCTCCATGGGAGAAAAGACCTGACAATCTCTTAAAGATTTTGGCCTAGGAAACCCTATGGGGTAGTTCTACTCTGTACTATAGGGTCACTATGAGTCAGAATCGACTCAACAGCACACACACAACAACAACTACAACAATCCAGTATCTAGGCTGAATCACAAAGGAACAGTCCTATCATGTGCCTGGAAAGTAGAGACCTGTATGTATTTGGTGAGTAGCAATAATGACTTCTTCACTTTGCCCTTCTAGTAACCAAATACCCAACTTGTTCTGCTTCTTATTAGAAAAATACACAATCACCTGTTGGGAATGGGTAGGGAGATCTCTGATTACTCTTGACCTGTTAGAATTCTCCCTTTTCTTCAGCCTATATGTTCAAAGGGAACTTTAAAAAGGTGATGTTTCTTTCATCATTATTAGCTCAGTCAGTGATCCAGATCGTTCTCTCAAGAAGTTTAAAATGTCTTTGTTATTGTGGACATTGGACCCAATTGTGTCCAAAAGTGATAGCAGCAAGTTTCAGAGATCTGTGTAGAAGATGAGTAGAGCAGAATTGGTGGTAGAGGACAGATTAGGGATGTAAATTTCTTGCTGGCTGACTACAGTCTGTGTGTGCAGTGGCAATGTGATTTCTCTCCTTAACTCAGGCCTGACTCATTCTGTGGGTGAAGATGAAATCCTGGGGCATTCAGGAAAAGTCCAAATTCAAAGCAAAGGAGATACGGAATTCTAATTACTGGCCAGGTTTTTTGAGGTGGGACAGAAATCTAAATTTAAGTTGAGTCATTAAAGTGGCTGTTTAGAGGCGAGAGAGGAAGATGTACTACTTTTGGCTTCATTGTGGCAATAAAGTGAGTTGAGAATACTGGATTAAAAAAAAATTAACTCATTTTTTTGTTTGAAAGATTCAAGAAAACCTATCAGAACTTTGAAAGTAAAAACAAAAACTATGGTAGTAATTAATACTATTTGTCCAGTATTTACTTTCTGCTTCCTTAGCACATCATACAATTATATGTCCTTAGTCCCCTTGTAATTGGGTGAGGCCATGTGACTAGGTCTGGCTAGTAAGTTTAGATGAGAAGTAATGTCTCTGTTACTTACAAGTGCAGCATTAAGTGCCAGTGTGAGACCCTCCAGAGACTCATTTTTCCTCTTTCATAGTGACCATCAGTGACCAAGATGGTGGCTCCCACTTCAGCCGTGGTTTCTTAGTAATTATCATGAGCAGAGCCTCCCTGCAGACCCACGGTGGACATATAGCTTGAGGGATAAATTAACATTTATTTTTTTAAGCCCATTGAACTTTTGGAGTTTTTTAAGAAACTTTTGGAAAATTTTTTGATCTTTCTAATATGTTAGTTAAAAATATCACATTTTAATTAGCATTTCTTTGTAAGGAAGGTAGGAGGCAGCTTCCCATCTGTCATGGATTGTATTCTGTCCCCCCAGAAACGTGTGTATCTGTTTGGCTGGGCCACGGTTCCTGGTATTGTATGTTTTTCCTGTATGTTGTAAATCCTGCCTCTGTGATGTTAATGAAGGGCTATGGGTGGCAGTTGTGTAAGTGAGGCAGGACTCAATCTACAAGATTGGATTGTGTTTTGAGGCGATCTCTTTTGAGATATAAAAGAGAGAAGTGAGCAGAGAGACAGGGGGACCTCATACCACCAAGAAAACAGTGCCGGGAACAGAGCACGTCTTTTGGACCCAGGGTCCCTGTGCGGAGAAGCTTCTAGTCCTAGGGGAACATTGATGAGAAGGCCGACGGAGAGAAAGCCTTCCCCTGGAGCTGACGCCCTGAATTTGGAGTTTTACCTACTTTACTGTGAAGAAATAAACTTCTCTTTGTTAAAGCCATCCACTTGTGGTATTTCTGTTATAGCAGCACTAGATGACTAAGACACCATCTATCTTGAAATTTATCCCAAAAAGGAAGGTATGATACAGACAAGGCCAGCTACTCTAGATCTGAGGTCATAAGCATAAAAATGTCATCTCTGAAATATCTGAATCAAAGCATGAAAGAACCAGAAGTGCTTTTAATCTTATACAGGAAAATGGGGGATCTCTTCCCAGCCTCAGCATAAACTAATAAGGCTTATACAAGCAAGAAGTAAGATTTTGACTACTAAACTAAAATAGGTGGTAGCTGCCTCTTATGTGTCCCCCCAGATATGTGTTGTAAGTCTTAACTCTTATACCTATGGTTATAATCTCATTTAGGAATGGATTTTCTTTGATAATGAGACAGTATTAGTGTAGGGTGTGTTTTAAGTCAATCTCTTTTGAAATATAAAAAAGATTAAACAAGCAAGCAAGCATTGATGGAGGAAGATAGATGCCATGCCACAAGGAGCCAAGGGATAGGAGCTGAAGAGACAAGGACCTTCCTCCAGAGCCAACAGAGGGAGAAAGCCTTCCCCTAGAGCCGGACCCTGAATTTGGACTTCTAGCCTCCTAAACTGTGAGAGACTAAATTTCTGTTTGTTAAAGCCACCCACTTGTGGTATTTCTGTTATAGCAGTGCTAGATAACTGAGACACTGCCATTTTTATGGTCTTCTATATCCTAGTAATCAGTGTAAGATGGCAAGGGTTGGAGTTGTCTTCTATGATGAAAGAAAAACAGAAAGTGAAGTAACTGCTCTCCAGATGTTCTCAAAGTTAAGTGTACTGCACAGTATCACTTCCCTCCCTAATCTCTAATTATTTCTTTAACAGTTCATTTTTTAATTCTAATTTTATAATCTGGTTTAGATTATTGCATTAATCCTTTGTAAAACAACCTGAATTTTAACTGTATGCTAAGATTCTTCCAGTAATTAAACCATTAGATATGGTGATGAGTCTTTGACCTGTAGGTGTTAATAAACAGCTTAACTGGTTTTACTTTTCCTCCTTAGAAAATCTTTAATATTGTTCATGACTTTACCTTCCTAATGTCTTATCCTCTTTCAGTGTAAGTTGGGAGAATTCACCAGGAAATAAAGCAGCCACATCACTTTGTCTAGGTTGGAAATAAATATTTATTTATTTCACATCATGGGTTGAGGGTTGTTTGGTTTGCATGTGATGACTGTTTACTCTTGAAATATATTTTTCAATATCTATGTCAAGCTTTCTCTTTACCACAGTTTTCGACTCAATGTCTTTAAAATTTGGTGCAATAATAAAGTTTAATGTGGTGTTCTCTGTTAGAACCTCAATTTAAAAACAGGTAAGCCTTCTTTCATCATGGCTGAATTCATCCTTAGCTGAATTCATCCTAAGCATCTCTGTCTATGTGTAGGATTTCCTTTGTGCAAGTCGATACACGTCCTCTGTCATTTTCAGCTTCTTGTCAGAGCAGAGCTGTCAGTACCCAGGGTTATCACTGTTCTCATATTTTTGTTAATCAGAATACTGTGTGGAGAGGTTGAAGTGGACAGGTTGAAGAGACAAAGTCTTGATCAAGCTGTTACCATTATTTTACCTCTTAACCTGATTTTTTTAAATCATGTAAGAGTAAGGATTTAAAGTATTCAACTACAAATGAACATTAATAAAATATTTTGGGACTTGATAGCTGAGAGTATTTGAAGAGATGAATATTGTTTGAAACACATGTTTATTTAAATAATACTCTTAAATTATAGATTGGGAATATTTATAGAACTCTTTCTTTAAGGTTAGTTAGGAAGAGAACAATGTTTGTCAATTTTGTGAGGTAATTCTGTCAGTGAGGTGGCAGTGAGTAAGTAAAAATAGTAGTAATTAAGTTGGATTTTAGCCTGCAGAAGTCACGAACTCCCTTTCTTACCAAAGGAGATTTGACTGTGAGTATTCAGAAATAAAGGACTTGTGTTGGAGTGAGGAGCAAGGATTGCTAATGGGTACAGTTATCACTTGAATTAATAGCCAAAATGGGCTAACTTGAGTGCATATGGATTATAGTTGTAAGTATACCCTGAGACAGCCTTTGTTTCTGATACGAAGCCTTGATAAAGAAAAATTTTAGCAATAACCATACTTACCTATGATAATAAGTTTGCTTTTGTATTGTCTACTTCTCTAACTTGTGTTTTTCATTATTATTTAAAGAAGCAGCTAGTATTATTGCTCAACGGATGTGCTCTATTTCAGTATATTTACACTCATATAAAATGTGCAAAGTGTGTCGGAACCTGATAGATCCTTTCCCAGTAAATCATTTTTGCTTAAACCTGGAGCCATTTGAGTCCTACATGTAGGCACAGTTCTCATCCAGGCTGGAGGCTGGGAGTAGCATTGACTGAGTTAGAAAAGTTTCAGTGGGTTTGCTTTAACACTGGAGCAAAGAACATTAGGTCACCTGTGGTTCTGGTATTAGGTTAATCTTGTATATTTATTCTGATCTTTAGGATCTCTTGTCTTCTTCCTAAGACCAAATCATAGTTATGTTCTCTTTATGGAAGCCCTGCGCCTGAGTCCTTAACTTGTATCTGTAAACTTGTTTCCCAGTCACTTGCCCTAGACAAATTATGGTGTGCTTAAATCCAAGTGCTTCTAGTCTTCTCTGCATAACTGTAGTTAACTTTACCTTGACTGACCCTGTGACAAGGTACGTATGATTTTCTATCATTATATGTTTGCCTTTCTCAGATATTCATACTTAAAATGAAACTAGCTTCTGGATATATGCTATCCTCTCTAATCATACTGACATTCTCTGCTTTTACCTTCCATAAAAAAAGTCTTGCTCTATCTAGTTTATCTTACAGAGATGTCAGATATGATGAAGCACTTATGAGATTATACAATCGGATATAATATAGATATAATCATATATGTGTTTAGAAGAAGATCAGCATATTTGGAAAATAATTTTCACTTAAAGGATTTTAAATTTTCAAACCATCTTCTAATTCTGACTGATACCAAGGTATCTTTATAGGAAGCCTGCATTATTCCTGTGCTAAAAACCAGTTTGTTGTTACTGGTTCGTTTGTTTTTTTTAAGGTTAAATTTATGGAATAACTGAGTTGTTATTATCCAGTTTAAAATTGTGGCACAATTTTTATCAGGAAACAGTGAAATTTTGATGAAATATAAGAGTGCCAGATCATCCTATGAGGATTAAATAAAAATGAATACGTTTTGTAAGTTCTTGTGGGATACTCCTGATCATAACTTCAACAGAACTTGACCTGAAGGAGTAAAAGACAAATACAAGATAGTACTTGAGGGGACAAGGATAGAAAGAGTGCCTGAGAAAGATCAAGACAGGTAGCAAGAAAGAGGAAATACCAGCTGAAATAAGTCAATGAAGATGATTCCAGCAGGCATAATTATGTTCTAAGGGAAGCTGATCCTCAATTCATCCACTCTCTGTGAAGCCAAATGATTAAATAATATGAATCATAGACTAATTAAGGCCAAGTTTGAACATGTATAGATAAAAGAAATAAAATATATTGTACATTATGTGAAGGTGGATTCATTTGTCATGCACTGCTGTCTCCCAAACACTTAGTACAGAAACTGGTACAAAGACATGTATTTTTTAATTAATGAGTGAATTTTAAAAAATGAGCAAAAAATGACTTTAAGAAAGTCACTTTTATGATCAAAGGAGAAAATTAAGTTTTAGACTTTAATGGATTTCTCTTCTTTAGACAGTATAATAAAGTGAGCATGTAAAAAAATGTAAGCTACCATTCTCCAGACATAACCAGTCTGTAAGAATTCAAGGTGGGCTTAAGGAGACTTATTACTTTGGTAAACAGTTGTGTTAGGGTTAGTCTCATGCTGTGCTCAATTAACTTTCATTCAATAGTGTGGCTTTTGCATATAATAAAAAAGATTTATTATCTGGGTAGAAATACAAATAAAGCGCTCACATCTGTAACGTTGATGATTCTGCTGATGTCTGTTTCAATGTCTTGGTGATTGCTCTGAATATATTACTAAAATTTTTTTTGGTCTTACTTCCCTGTTGGTGCTACTTGCTCTAACTTCCAACAGCAATCAATGAATTCTAGTGGTAAATTTCTTATCTTTACCCAAAATGAAAGCTAATTTCTTAATTATATCTCATTACTTTACTAGGAGTTTCTTGATTTGAGTTACTAGGAGAGGGGAACCCAGCATGTTTCTTTATATTTTTAATAGATCATAGGTTAAATAATTTGTTGGTATAAAATATAAGGTTCTTTTGGGACACAGTGAGTTTTTGTGTTGTGCAAAATTCTTTTGTTCACCTGATTCAGAACTGGCTGTGCATTGCAGTTATGGGCCCAGGATTTATTGTGAAAACCAGGGAAAATTAGCCAAACTTGTCGTAGGCTGCAGTGATACATTTGAACATCTATTTGAAATGCGAGTGATAGATCCATAAGATTTCTGATAATACTTGAGAATAAAGTTATAAAGATACAGAGTTATAGATCTGTTGGTACTTGAAGAAGGCAAAATCATAAAGCTTATATCTACTAAGCAGTGTTTCCCAAACTGTAGTTGTGACCCACTGGGTTAATATAAAAATTAAGTAAAATAAAAGAGAATAGAAAATGTCAAATTACATCTGAGGTATTAAGGATTACCGTTGTTTTATGAAATTTTGTTTTATTTCTAAATTTACTGGTTTCTAATATAAATGGTTTTTTGATTGTGGGTAACCAACAAGGTTCAAAGCCACTGATCCTTAGCAGTGATTCTCAAATAGTGCACAGAAGAGTTTCCTGAGGGGCTTGTTTAAAAAATAAAAATAAGAAATGAATCGAAAAATGCAGATCATCTGTCTTCACAGATGAGATTCTAATCCAGTAATGTTGAGGTGAGGCCCAGGAATATGCTTTATTAACACATCCCAGATCACTCTAATGCGGATTGTCCTCATGTCATATTTTGAAAATAAATGCTGTCAGGAAAATAGAGGAAAGAGTCTATGAGCCTAGAGCTTTCTTCTTTTGAGGTAAGGAGAGTATTCTCTGTGTTAATTGCTATACTAAGCCAAACAGATTTGGAGAAAAGGGAATTAGAATTATATCATTAAATGACTGGGTATACTTGATATGTGGAAGTGATGCACAGTAGCTCCTTTAGTAGCTTGAGGCATTAAATTTAACGAATCCAACAAGATTTCCCACCTGAATCAACAACAACAACAAAATTTAGAATAAACTAAGAGAGGACTATTTTTTGAGTGTGGTGTTCCACGAAACAAACTATAAGGTGGACCTGGTCACCCATTACCACATCCCTTATCTCTGATTGAAGGTCAGTTTTTGTTCCTTACTAAAGCTATAGCTGGAGAAGGAAAAAGTCTTATAACCATTCTTAGACCATATTGGGACTACTCCTGGGGTCTCCTGTTTAGTTGTTTGGCTTGCAGTTATGAGCTTACCAGTGGGAGTACGTTGGTGTTTATATCTCATCTCTACTGTAGCAGCCTCTCTTCCTTGATCCTGCTGCAGCTCCCTTAGGGTGGACCCCAGTCCCTGGCTTCTGCCCATCAGAGCAATACTAATTGGTATGTCTTACATACCTGGTTTCTCTCTCATTTTTCTCCTAAATCCCAACCAGTAGAGTAAGGGTCGATTTATTTTTGCCTCAACTGTATTATGTAAGAAAACAGTGTTGGATACTGGTTATAAATAAAAAATATTTTTATATAAGTTTACCCAAGTTCCAGTATCAAATAAAATATTATATCTGATTCTTGATAAATTGTTAACCAAGAATACTCATAACTAATTCTAAATAGAGCCAGTATCTCTTACATTTATCAATTCCCTCACCCCACTATTGAAGGGAGAAAATTTTAAGATAATTTTGGACATTTCTTAAAACATAAATTAACACTTTAATTTTTTTTCTCTTCCAAAATGGTGAGATGACACAAAGAGAACTTTAAGGAAGCCTGCAAATATCAAGGCACATTTTAATATTACTCTTGTGAAGAATAGAGAGAGAAGCCCTAATTGCACAGTGGTTAAATACTCAGCTGTTAACTGTAAGGTCTGCGGTTCAAACCTACCAGCTGCTCCAAGGGATAAAGATGTGACAGTCTGCTTCCATAAAGATTTACAGCCTTGGAAACCTTATGGGGCAGTTCTACTCTGTCCTGCAGAGTCACTATGAGTCTGAATTGACTCATTGGCAGTGGGTGGGGAAGAATAGAGAAATGCTTTTCTTAAGAAGTAAGAAGACATACACTTGTAGATCTGGTTGGACATATCATGCTTAAATAAATGGATATATTAATATGAATTATAATCCATAAAATGATGAGACATTTAAATAAATTCTTGAGATTCTAAGATTGTAATCATTAAGAAGACACTAATATAAAAAATTCTTTTTGCTAAATAGGGGATTGTTATGGATTGAATTGTGTTCCCCCCCAAAAAAAAATAAAGTGTTGTAAGTCCCAACCCCCTATATTTGTGGGGATAATTCTATTCAGGAGCAGGGTTTTCTTTGTTATATTAATGAGGCCATTTCAGTGTAGGGTGTGTTTTAAATAGTGTAGGGTGTTTTTACTCAGTTTTAAGATTAAAAAAGAACAGAAGGCACAGAAGCAGGAAGCACCAGTGGGGGAAGATTGATGCCAAGGCACATGAAAATCACCAAGGAACCAGGAACAGAAGCTGAAAAGAGACAAGGCCCTTCCCCCAGGGCCAATAGAGAAAGAAAGGCTTCCACTAATGCAGGTACCCTGAATTTGGGCTTCTAGCCTCTGAAACAGTGAAAAAATAAATTTCTATTCGTTAAGGCCACCCACTTGTGGTATTTCTGTAATAGCAGCATTGAGAAACCAAGACAGGCATAAATTATATGGTAAAATGAATTATTTACACATTTTAGATTCCTGGGAACTATGTAATCTCATAGGAAACCAAAATATAAGTTTTCCCCAAAAGATATACAAAAAAGTTATTGAAAGGCACTCAACAATTGATTTGTTCAGGTAATAGAGTAGGTACAGTAGAAAGAGCCATGTCCATTCATTCAGCTCACATTATTGATTGCACATTAGATAGTCACTCTACCAAATGCTGACATTATGAAGATGGGCAATTTTGTTGGGACATATTTTATGATGCTCAGAGTTTCCTTAGACAGCAAATATTAGTCACTTGGAGTATTATTAGCAATAGGAAGGGTATTCAGGGTATTCATTCATTCTGCATAGGCTTGCAATAAACAGATCACCTTTCAAGATGATTTTGTATTTGCATGTTTATGGACACACATTCTTATGTATACATATATTTCATTAAATTCATATTGCATGTCAGATTTTAATACTAGTTTTTAATATGCTTTTTCCACTTATAAAATATAATAATGTGTATTAAAATTCTAAACTGATGATAATAATTCTAGATTATTTTTTAAAATTATTTTTAATATTTATATTTTAGTAGAAAGGTACATGAAAACTATATTTGACTCACATTAATTGCTGAAAAAATATTTGTACCATCATAATTTTAAAAGATTTATCTACAAATCTTATTGATACACTTTACCATGCTATATGTTGTTGTTGTTATGTGCCGTCGAGTTGATTCTGACTCACAGTGACCATGTATACAACAGAAGGAAACACTGCCTAGTCCTGTGCCATCCTCACAATCATTGTTATACTTGAGTTCATCATTGTAGCCATGGTGTCAGTTCATCTTGGTAAAGGTCTTCCTCTCTTTCGCTGACCTTCTACCATGCCAGGCATAATGCCCTTCTCCAGGAACTGGTCCCGCCTTATAACACATCTAATGTACTTGAGATGAAATCTTGCCATCCTCACTTCTGAGGAGTATTCTGGCTTTACTTCTTCCAAGATACATTTGTTTGTTCTTCTGTCAATCCATGGTATATTCAGTATTCTTCGCCAACATCATAATTCAAAGGCATCAATTCTTCTTCGATCTTCCTTATTCAGCTTTTGCATGCATATGAGGCAATTGAAAATAGCATGGCTTGGGGCAGGTGCACCTTAGTCCTCAAGGTGACGTCTTTGCTTTTTAACACTTGAAAGAGGTCTTTGGCAGCAGATTTTTCCAATGTAATGCTTCCTTTGATTTTGTAACTGCTGCTTCCAAGGGCGTTGATTGTGGATACGAGTAAAATGAAATCTTTGGCAACTTCAGCATTTTCTCCATTTATCATGATGTTACTTATTGGTATAGATGTGAGGATTTTTGTTTTCTTTATGATGAGGTGTAATCCATACTGAAGGCTGTAGTCTTTGATTTCCATCAGTAAGTGCTTCAAGTTCTCTTAATTTTCCACAAGAAAGGTTGTGTCATCTGTGTATCGTAGGTTGTTAATGAGTCTTCTTCCAATCCTGATGCCATGTTCTCCTTCATGTAGTCCAGCTTCTCAGATTATTTGCTCAGCATACAGACTGAATAGGTATAGTGAAAGGATACAGCCCTGACACACACCTTTCCTGATTTTAAACCATGCAGTATCCCCTTGTTCTGTTTGAATGACTGCCTCTTGGTCTATGTACAGGTTCCTCATGGGCACAATTAAATGTTCTGGAAGTCTCATTCTTCGCAAAGCTATCTGTAATTTGTTATAATCTGCACAATCAAATGCCTTTGCATAGTCAGTAAGACATAGGTAAACATCTTTCTGGTATTCTTTGCTTTCAGCGAAGGTCCATCTGACATCAGTGGTATCCCTGGTTCCATGTCGTCTTCTGAATCCGGCTTGAATTTCTGGCAGTTCCCTGTCGATGTACTGCTACAACTGCTTTTGAATGATCTTCAGCAAAATTGTACTTGCATGTGATATTAATAATATTGTTTGATAATGTCTGCATTCTGTTGGATCACCTTTCTTTGGAATGGGCACAAACATGGATCATTTCCAGTCAGTTGACCGGGAAGCTGTCTTCCAAATTTCTTAGCATAGATGAGTGAGCACCTCCAGCACTGCATCCATTTGTTGAAACATCTCGGTTGGTATTCCATCAATTCCTGGAGCCTTGTTTTTCACTAATGCCTTCAGTGCAGCTTGGACTTTTTCTTTAATACCATCAGTTCTTGATCATATGCTACCTCCTGAAATGGTTGATTGTCGACCAGTTCTTTTTGGTACAGTGACTGTATGCATTCCTTCCTTCTTCTTTTGATGTTTCCTGCATTATTCAGTGTATACTATATATGTGTGTGTGTGTGTGTGTGTGTGTGTGTGTGTGTATGCCATATAATTTTTTTAAAAACTGTTCGAGACTTTCTTGAGATGGGGTGAGTTGAGCAGCTTATTATTCTTAAAAAATATGATGTATTTCATGCCAAAGTAAATAAATTTTTTTTCTTATTTTTAGATCATCTGCATAGCTTTATGCTTATATTTCTTGTATTTTCCAAAGTTAGTAATCCAGTTCAGACACACGTGAAAATATTGAGGTCTAGATATTTTTGAGTGACATAACTGTAATCTTGCTTTCTGGTCTACATATCAAAAGGAATTGATTTTCCCATAAGAATTTGAAAAAAATTGAAATTTCCTAGAGGAAAATATATGCTTATCAAAAGTTTGAGCTGTCTTCTTGAGAAGCCTTCAAAGCTGAAGTAAATAAGACATGAAGGTTGGCTTCACAGTAGGCTTTAATTCAGAAATTGCTGACCAAATACAAATGTCCGTAACCTTCTGTCACAAGATTTGTTCATTACATTGGTCTAGTTGAACAGATTAGGTGTGAAGTATTATAAAATTCAAAGGTAATCACTTAAAAAAGTGCTAGCTTAAGTATTTTATTGTTCAATAGAAATATGGATGACTGTGGCTTGGCATTTGTTCATTTCACGCTGAGGGAGATTAGGCAGTTAATGGGGCTCGTTTTAAAAATCAGTTTTATTTAAAATCAAGTTGTATGATATTTTATATCTAAAATTTTTAATACATTTTAAGGTATTTATTTTGTTGGTTTTATATTTGGAAAAGATCCATGTAACATCATGTAAACTTTTAAGTCTTGCTATGCTGGTTTTTTTCTAGCTATTTATTAGAATCCTTCAATCAGAAAACCAAGGAAGTATTTGCAGGATCTCTATAAAATCTCACATGTCTTAGAAATCACATTTTTCCCTGTCACTCTCCTCACACCACAGGCTTCTCTACTTCCCTCACCCTTATGCTTTCCTATTCCCTTTTTTTTAACAAGATTAGAGTTGCCTTAAGCATAGTAGACTAAGACAGATTGGGAATCTACTTCTGAAAATTAGCCAATGAAAACCTTTTGGATCACAACAGAATATTGTCTGATATAGTGCTGGCAAATGAGCTTCTAATTTGGAAGACACTTGGAATACACAGTGGCCTCAATAATGAACTTGACTATATTAATCATTGTGAAGATGGCACAGGACTGGGGACTGTTTCCTTTATTGTGCATGGTATCTCCATGAATCAGAGTTGTTTCAATGGCAACTTAACAACTAAGCATAGTGGTTAGGTACCTGGACTTCAAAGCAAGACTAACTGGTGTTAAAGTAAAATACTTGTGTCTCTTTTTAGCTGTGCTGACTGGAATATGTTTCTTTATCTTTCCAGGACTTGGCTTTCTTAATCAGCATTGTTGAGGTAATAAGAGGACTTTTAAAAAATAAATTTGAAATAAATAGTAAATTAGATAATACATGTTGTGCATGGTTAGTAAAGCACTTGACACATAGGAATCATTCAACAAATGATTACAATACAGAAATTTAAAATGAGACTCTCAAATTCAGCTGAAATCTCAAGACCAAGAACAACATATAGGTTCTGTCTTAGGCTGGGTTCTCTAGAGAAGCAAAGCCAGTAAAGTGTATAAATATATATATAGAGAGATTTATATCAAGGAAACAGCTCGTGGGACTGTAGAGGTTGGAGAATCCCAAGTCTGTGGATCAGGAAAGAGAGGCCTCTCTCGATTCACGGAGCCATAGAAGCTGGCAAACCCAAGATTGGCAGGCAAGACCACAAAGCTTCTCCTGATTCACGTAGCTGCAGGGGCAGGTGAACCTAAGATTGGCAGGTTGAGGAGCAGGACTCTTGCTCACAGGCTGTGAAGATCAATGAATCCCAAGACTGGCCATGTAAGCTGCTAGCTAAAGTCCCAAGAACTGGAGGTCAGATGAACAGGAGGCAGCTGCAGGATACAGAGGAAGCAAAAAACCTTGGCAAGGCGAGCAGGAAGGAAGTAGGTGGTGGAGGGCAGGGAGATCAAGGCTGAGGAGGTCGTGAGCTGCCACAGGCCCCACCCCCACCAGTACCATTCAGCAGATTCCATCATGGGGGCAATCACATATCAGACTTCAACAGGGAAGTGATCACAACATTATACAACTGCCAAAACACTGAGAATCATGGCCGAGCCAAGTTGACACACAATCTTAATCATCACAGGTGCCAATACCTGCATTCCTAAAATGAAGTACTAGACTGTCTCCTGTGCCAGGTCATAGTTAGAAAAGTTTTTAAAACCTATCTTTCCAGTATTGGAGATCACCAGGTTCAACTACTGTAAATGATTGACTTTGGGGAAATTGGGAAGAATTGTGTTTCTTGGTGGAATGGGAATATTTAGTGCAGGGAATTCCAAAGGGACCACTCAGAGCTTAATATGTGTTCCCCGTAATTTGGGGAACATAAAGTTGGTACGGGAGTTTGCTAGATGGCTTGAGACAGAAGAGTAGAGGAAAAAATAAGGCTGTACCAGAAGGTAGCTCTACATACACTGATGACTGGCAGGCAGAGGTGCATATTTCCAAATTCTAGATGTGGACCATTAAGAAAGGAACAGTCCTGGAACCCTTTAAAAGGATAAACACCTCAAATACTCAGATGGCTTCTTAAAGGGGTGATGTGATCTAGGCACTGAGGAGGAAGTCAAAAATAACCAGCTAGAGGAGGCACTGCCGCCTTCTTGGGAATTGGAATTGGAGGTTCCCAGCAGGAGAGTGTCCTTGAAATTGTACGTAAGGGAGTGTCAGAGGGCACTAAAGCCAGTTCAAGACTAAACTAGCCATGAAAAACTGTACCCCTGTAATCTAGTAGCAGCAGAAGCCATCTAAATTTACAAGGGGGGCAGGGAAGCAAGATCAGCATAAAGTTGATTTCTTTGAAACGGAGGTCAAACATAACTTCACTCTCCAACTTTTTCACCTTTTCTGACACCAGCCATCTTCCTCGGAGCATTCTCTACTTCTCTGCTGAGTTCAATAATTTGTTGCAGTGGCCACACAGAACTCACAGACCATACTCACAATTATGTGGTTTATTAAGTAATAGGCTATAACTCGGGATCAGAATCACTTGGAAGTAATAGGATACAACTCAGGAGACAGGATACAGTTTTCAGTCAGGATAGCTTCCAACCAGGACAGCTCTCAGCTTCTTCTCAGCTGTGCCCTACAGACAGCCAGGCCTTCTCTCAGCAGTGTCTTTCTCGGGCAAGTGTTACAGCTCTTTAACTTCGCTACAAAGTGCCCGGAGGTACCCTACTCTGCCAGCAAGCCTCCTGCCCAAAGGCACTTAGCTTTCTTGCTCTGTGCGTTGGCAAGCCCACCGCAGCCGCCTTGTACTGATCTGGTTCATGCTGTTTGTGTGTTGCTGCTTGTTCTGCTGCTGTGCTCTCTAGCATTGTCTTACATCATATCTCACCATCTTGAGTGTTATAGTTTTCTCTCTTTCCTGTGCCTAGGAGATACTCAGTGCAGGGGCCCCAGGCCCAAAAGGACACACTCCGATCCAGGTCTTCTTGATGGTAGTGAGGTCCCCCTTAACCTCTGTGGGATTGGCTGCATATAAGCCTGCTGCTTGCAATTTCAAGGCATAGTCTTCCCACCAGACCAGAAATGGATCAATCCCCCAGCCCCATAGACCATAATCACTTCATTTACAAAGTAACTAATTCCCACAAGGTCACTTAATCCTGTTGGGTGGTTTTACACACCTATTTGCGTAGTAGACTAACCAATCCCTTTGCAAGATTGTGGCCTAGCAAATCATCTTGGCAGAACTACAAACCCAAGGCCAGAAAGGTCTTATATGAGAGAAACCCATTGCACTGGAACCCTCTATACTTCATTACTCACCAGCTCAGCTTGACCCTGGTGAGTCAGAAATAGCAGCCAGTAAGTAGCATGTTAGGAGGAGAATCTAAACACATACCCTTTCCACACTACAAGCTTCCAGACCTTAAGCAAAATCAAGTTGATGGAAGAGAGAAGGGCAAAGTCGTGTGAATTTTTAGTTTTGGTTATTTTCTTGGACTAAATATTTTAAATTCTTGAAATATGGCATTTTAACACTAAAAAGACATGGTAGATTAATGATACCTGCCTGAGATTTCATCAAGGGGTGGGATAACTGGCTCACAGCTTTTTTGAAGATAGAGTGGAGAAAAATAAAATTAAATAAAAAATAAAGTGTAATTAAAAATCATAGTTCTTTCAATAAAGTCATCACAATATAGTCAGATATTATCTTAACTATTTGACATGTATGTACTCAGAAGTGTGTGGTTTAATTGCTATATATTTGGCCATTTTCCACCTGTTTTTCATTTATTGATTTCTAGTTTAATTCTATTGTGGTCTAAGATCAAATTTTGAATGTATCATTTATATTCTTTTAAATTTGTTAAGGTGTGTTGTATAGTAAGAATGTGGTCTGTCTTGGTGAATGTTCCATGTGGGCTTGAGAAGAATGTATATTCTGCTGTTGTTTGATGGAGTATTCTATAAATGTCAGTTATTTCAAATTGATCAGTAGTGCTGTTCAGATCAACTTTATCATGGTCGATTTTATATCTGCTTGTTCTATAAATTGGAAACCCTGGTGGCATAGTGATTAAGGGTTTGGCTGCTGACCAAAAGGTCAGCAGTTTGAATCCACCAGGCGCTCCTTGGAAACCCTATGAGGCAGTTCTACTCTGACCTATAGGGTCGCTATGAGTCGGAATCGACTTGATGGCAATGGACTTTTTTTTTGTTGTTGTTCTGTAAATTACTGGTACAAGGATGTTGAACTATAATAATGGATTTGTCTATTTCTCCTTTCAGTTCTATCAGGTCCTATGTTTTTACACTGTGTTGTTAGGTGCATGCATGTTAAAGATTGTTATGTCTTCTTGGAGAATTGACCCTTTTATCATTATCTAATGTGCCATGTTCTTCCTTGCAATTCTTATTCTGACGTGTTTTTTGTCTGAAATTGATATAGCTGGTCCAGCTTTCTTTTAATTAGTGTTAACATGTTATATCTTTCTCTGTCCCTTTATTTTTAACCTGATGAGCCTTTTGTTTTGTTCTCTTCTGTCCTATAGGGTTGCTATGAGTTGGAATTGACTTGATGGCAAGGGTTTGTGTGTGTGTGCATGTGTGTGTGTGTGTGTGTGTATATATATATAGGATTTCTTGTAGATAACATATACTTGCATCTTCTTAATATTTAAAAGCATTTTTAGCTACTGTCTTGGTCATCTAGTACTGTTCTAACAAAAATACCACAAGTGGATGGCTTTAACAAAGAGAAATTTATTTCCTCACAGTCTAGTAGGCTAGAAGTCTGAATTCAGGGCATCAGCTCCAGGGGAAGGCTTTCTCTGTTGGCAGGTCCTCGTCATCAATCTTTCCCTGGACTAGGAGCTTCTTCGCGCAGGAACCCTGGGACCAAAGGATGCGCCCTGCTCCTGGTGCTTCTTTCTTGGTAGTATGAGGTCCCCGACTCTCTGCTTGCTTCCCTTTCCTTTTATCTCTTTTAAGATAAAAGGTGGTATAGGCCACACCCCAGGGAAACTCCCTTTACACTGGATCAAGGATGTCACCTTAGTAAGGGTGTTAAAAATCCCACCCTAATCCTCTTTAACATAAAATTACAGTCACAAAATGGAGGACAACCACACAGTACTTGGAATCATGGCCCAGCCAAACTGATACACACATTTTTTGGGGGACATAATTCAATCCATGACAGCTACTTTGACAGTTTGTATCTTTTAATTCATGTATTTGGACTATTCACATTTTCAAGCTCATTGATTATTTCCTCAGTTATGTCCTGCCTAGTGATGAGCCCATCAGAGACATTCTTTATTTTTTGCTGTGTGTTTTATTTCTAGTATTTACTTATTTTTTTCAGTTTTTTTTTTGTAGAGAAAATATGTATAACAAGACATATGATAACAACTTCTACATGTTCAGTTTAATGACATTGATTATATTCTTCCAAGTTGTGCAAACGTTCTTGCTATCCTTTTCCAAATCATTCCGCCATCATTAAAAAAAGCTCAATGCCCCCTAAGCAAAAACTTCTCCTCTCCCTCCCATCCTGATAACAACTAATAATCATTGGTTTCTTTATATTTGCCTATTTCATTCATATAAGTGAGATCATATGATATTTGTCTGTTTACAACTGACTTATTTCACTCAGGATGATATTTTCAAGGTTCATCCACCTTGTGGCATCCTGCAGGACTTCATTTTTATTTGTGGATGAGTAGTATTCCATTGTGTGTATATACAACATTCTGTTTATCCGTTCATCTGCTGTTGGATATTTTGGTTGTTTCCACCTTTTGGTTATTGTGAAATGTGCTATAATAAACATTGGTGTACAGGTTTCTGTTTGCATTCATTATTCTACATACCTAGGTTTGGAATTGCTGAGTCATATGTTAGATCTGTGTTCAAATTTTTGAGGAACCACTAAACAGTTTTTCACAGTGGCTGTACTATATTTTATTTCTGCCAGCAGTGGATGAGGGCTCCAGTTTCTCCATAACCTCACTAACACCTATTTTCCATTTTTTTGATCATTGTTATCTATTGTTTCCTTTTGATTCTTTCTTGGAGTCTATCTCTCTGTTTACAAATTAACCATTTGTCCTAACATGTTATTATGTTACTTTTTTCATTAGTGTTGTTAGCATATTCACCATAGTTATTCTGAATTCTGTGTCTAATGATTCCAATATCTCATGTCATATCTGAATGTGAAACTGATGCTTGTTTGTCTCATAATGGTTATTTTTTTTTTCCGTGCGTTTTGCCATGCCTTATTCTTTTTATGTTGAAACTCAGACCTGTTGTATCTGGTGCTAGGAACTGAGGTAAATAAGTCTTTAAAGATTTATGTTAACCTGGTTAGGAGTTGAACTGTGTTGAGTGTTTGCTGTTTGTAGGTGCCAGAGGCTTCAGATTCCTCTAGTGTTCTTGTTTATGTTTCTTCTCTTGACTTTTAGCTTCTGTTAAGTATTACTCTTCAGAGACAGTCTGAGTCTTGCAATTTTTCAGCTATAATTTACTTTTTTTTTTTTTAAATTATACTGGATCCCTGTTGGTGTGGTGAAAAAATGATGGGGAGGGAAACATTCTACAGTCTTATGATTAAATCTTACTCTTTTAGTGGTCCTATGTTTCTGGGCTGTGACCCTCATAAGTTTTTTTTAATAGTAGAGTTCTTTTTCTTTTTTTCCCCTGTTAGGTACCACAGAAAGGCTAGAGGGAGCTTGAGTCAGAGGAGTGGGCAACTCCAGCTGAGATAAGGCTCTGCTAAAGTCCTTTTCCCTGAAGAGTAAGCCTTTGTTATGGAGAAAAATCTATGCTTATCTCCCAATGATTATTTGTAGTTGTTGTTAGCTTCAGTCAGCCCCCAACTCATGGAGCCCTCATGCACAACAGAATGAAATGCTGCCTGGTCCTACACCATCTCCATGATCGGTTGCAGATTGAACTGTTGCAATCCATAGGGTTTTCATTGGCTGATTTTTGGAAGTAGATCACCAGGTCTTTATCTCTAGTCCCTTTTAGTCTGGAAGCTCTGCTGAAACTTGTTCAACATCGTATTAACATGTAAGTCTCCACTGATAGATGGGTGGTGGCTGTGCACAAGGTGCATTGGCAGGGAATTGAACCTGATCTCCCACATGGAAGGCGAGGATTCTACCACTGAACCACTAAATGCCCTCTAATGATTACTTAGGTCCCCAAACTCCCACCTCCAGGAGTTTCTCACTCTCATGCTATTCCATACTCATCCTCCAGAGATTCATCAAAATCATCATTGCAATGCTCTTACCACAAATATTTTTGAGTGCCTATACGTGTCAGTCACTATATTTCAAAAAACTAAATAATATATTATTCCATATAAAATACTTAAAAATAAAGTGGCTGTGAACAATTAGTAAACTCATCCAGATTCCTGGAACTTAGTGACTTAGGAAACATTATTGAGTTCATCTTACCTAGAAAATTAAACTTCAGTGCATACCCTCCTGATATATTGTTGGACTCATATTGATATGAACCAGTATTTCTGATTTTTCTAGAAGATTAATTCTCAGTTTGCTCCGAACCAACTCCAAAATGTCACATATTATAATGGAATGCCATTACCATACTACTATTAGTGGTATTATGAAACAAAGCTAAAATATCTGCTTACTATTAAAACAAAACAAAACAAACCCCACAACTTGTAAGTATGCATTTATATATGAAATTTTTCTTTACTTATATTCCTCTTGAAGATAGTATTTTCTCTAGTATTACCTAAATTGAACAAAATTTTTCTGAACACCTCTCAAGTGTCCCAACACTATGCTTCTGTGGCCTTGCAGGATCTTGACACTCATCTCTCAAGCCTTTTTTTCTCACCACTCCATCCCTCAACCTCAGTGCTCCAGGCCTTACTGGATTTATTTCAAGTTCTCAAAACACATCAAACTCCTTGCGCCTTCTGACAAGTTGATATTCTCTTATCTTGATGACTACCTACTCACTCTCAGTCTCAGTTTGAATGGCGGTTCCTGTGGGATGCCTCTTCTGATATTCTGTGCCCCAGTGGTGGTCAAGTGCTACAATTAATGGGCCTCCTAGGAATACTGCATGTCCACAGCCAAAAACCATGACGCTAAGCTACCTTTTCAATTATTTATCACCTGAGGAGACTAAGTTTCATAAGTTTAGGGACCTTGGTCGCCTTGTTCACCAACTTTTTTCTAGGACCTAAAACAATGACTGGTGTGTATATAGTTGTTGTTGTGTGACATTGAGTTGATTCTGACTCATAGCAACCCAGTGGGACAGAGTAAAACAGTCCCATAGGATTTCCTAGGCTATAATCTTTATGGGAGCAGATTGCCAGGTCTTTTCTCCCGTGGAGCCACTGGGTGAGTTAAACCACTAACCTTTTGGTTAATGCCCAGTGCTTAACCATTGTGCAACCAGGGCTCCTGCTGACATCTATAAAACCGAAAACCAAACCTGTTGCCATCAAGTTGATTCCGACTTATAGTAACCCTGTAAGATGTAGTAGAACTGCCTCATATGGTTTCCAAGGGGTGGCTACCAACCTTTTGGTTAGCAGCCTGAGCTCTTAACCTCTATGCCTGCAGGGCCCCACTGACATGTATAAGTACTCAAAAATATTTTTGGAATGAAAGAATATAGACATTAATGTTCAAACTACTTAATAATTTAAAGTTGAGTTTGGTACATTCTGGACCATAAAAGAAGTTTACCATATAAAGAAGACACAGACACAAACAGTATATAATACACATGATACAAGACTTCAAATGATAAGGGCAAAAGTGAATTGGAAACTAACAATAATAAGAATAACAAAGAATAATTAATTCTGAGTAAAACCAGCATAGAAAACTTTGAATTTGAAATAGATCTCAAATGAAGAGAAGAATTTTAAAAAGTTCATCTAAATAAATCACTTCCTTATGCTATGATCTGCTCTCCATCTACTTGTTGCCTTCTGTCCCATATTTATTTGAGTGCTTAGCACGGTTCTTGGTACTAAATAAAAGGTTAATTAAGATGATGATGGGGATGCAAGTGAAGAATGACTTGGTATGTTGATGTTTCTCCCATGGTTAGCTTCCACCTGGGTGTGGAGCCTTAACCCGAAAGTTAAGGTGTCTCTTACAGTTGCTTTATGGAATTCTTTTTTATTCCAAAGCTGTTTTGTTAAGATGATATGCCATTTATTTCTCTGTAATCCAAGTGACTAGGATATCATTGTCCTTATAATATAGGATATACCAGGTAATTGGCACTGATCCCATGGTCACAGTAACCTATGTTACTGATTGGTGTCCTTTTGGCTCCCCTGCTCAGAAAAGCGAAGACTCTTTAATAATGTGATATTGTGACTCTACAGGGGCTTCCACTGCCCTTTGTTCACAGTTCGCTCCTCTAAGGCACAAAGTCATGTCATCAAAATTTATAACTATATCCCAGAACAATAATAGGCGTGGAGATTTATTAATATTTTGTTTTATTTTTTGTTTCAATGTGTCTGCTCGCTAATAAAAATAATTTTACCCAGATTTTTAATTTATATGAAAACCAAACAAAATAGGAATGCTGTTAAAGTATCATTCTGGCCACTTCAAGATGAAAAGTGTCTCATAAGTAGGATCCCTATATTTAACTTCAAAGATGCTGTAGTCACTTCTGTAGCTCTTTTTAAATGTTTTTTAGTGCATTTGATGTTCTTTTTCTTAGCCCTTTTCCTACCTCAGTGGCCATAATACACTCTTTTCTGTGTTAAGAGCACCCCTGATTTATTTTATTCTAGGTAGATGGTTTTTCTTGTCCATAGATCTTTGTTCTTATATTTGAAATAGTCTTCAGCATATTAGTTCAGAATGAAAATATATCTCTGCTGAGGAGTTCCTATTGAAATTTCTTTTGCTTTGGTTGTTGAGTTTCCTGAATTATTTTGATTTCAGTAGTTTTTCTTCTTTTTTTTTTTTTTTTCCCTTCCCTATGCATTCAGAACTTCAAGATCATTATTATGGCTTTGCCAGTTCTTTAACTCTGCTATAATAATTTCCTTTGACACAATCTGATACAAAAGCACAAAGTTCTTTTATTATTTATTGCTATTGGAACACTGAATTCACAACCTCAGGGTCTAAACTATTCTCTCTCTGGTTTCCTTTTTTCAGTGCTTTGCATCTATTGAAGATATACTATATTTTTTTAATGTGTGCTCTGAGTTATCCAATCTTTTTCCACATTTTGAGCCATTTTGTAACTGCAGTTACATGTATATGTACCTATTTTAAATTCCTCCCTTGCTCATTTTCGTTTTGTGTTACATTCTCTTGTTCATTTTTTAAAATATTAAATTGTGCCTAGTATGTTCTAGGTGGTTTTTCAGCACTGGACATGGGAATTGGGAAGAGTGTGGGGAGTAAAAAGTTAGAAGTCTGACATGAGTCTCCCTGGGCTAAAATCAGTATCAGTGGGGCTCTCTGTTCCATTCTGGAGGCTCTAGTGAAGTTTACATTTCCTTGTCCTTTCCAATTTCTGGTGGCTGCCCACATTTCTTGGCTTGTGGCTCTGTTTCTCCATCTTCATTGTCAGCAGTATTGCATCTGTCTATGCCCTTCTATAGTCATATCGTCCTTTGACTCTCTGACTCCCTTTTTAATTTTTTTAATGCTTTTTATTGTAGTGAAAATATACATGAGAAAATATTTGCCAATTCAACAATTTCTACATGCTTAATTCAGTGATGTTGATTCCGTTTTTCATGTTGAGCAACCATTATCCCTATTCTTTTCAAATTATTCCACCACCATTAACGTAAACTCAATATCCCCTAAGCAAAAAATCTCCCTTTCCCCTTCCCTCCTATTTCTGGTCACCACTAATAATCTTTGGTTTCTACATATTTGCTCCTCTTCTACTTTTGAGGACCCTTGTGATTGCATTGGGTGCAGCCAGATAGTCCAGGACAATCTCCATATTTTAGTGTCAACGATTAGCAGCTTTAATTCAATCTGCAGCCTTAATTTCCCTTTTATATTCACAGATTCCAGGGATTAAGGTATAGGCATCTTTGTTGGGGGGTGTCTTAGGCTGGGTTTGCTGGAGAAGCAAAACCAGTAAAGTGTGTAAGTATATATATAGAGAGAGATTTATATCAAGGACATAGCTCACACAGTTGTAGAGGCTGAAACGTCCGAAGTCCACAGAACAGGGTAGAGGCCTCTTCCAGTTCAGGTAGCTGCAGAAGCTGGTGAACCCAACGTCGGCAGGTTGGAGAGGGGCTCCCGCTCACAGGCTGTGAAGGTCAATAAATTCCAAGATCAGCAGACAAGACTGCAAGGTTTCTCCTGACTCATGTAGCTGCAGGGGCTGGCGAACCCAAGGTCAGCAGGTCGGTGAACTGGACTCTTGCTCACAGGCCGAGAAGTTTGAATTCCAAGATCAACAGGTAAGCTGCTAGCTCAAGTCCCACGACAACAAGAGGCAGCTGCTGAGACTGGAACAAGCCAGAAACCTTGGCAAGGTGAGCAGGCAGAAAGCAACCGGCGGAAGGCAGAGAGATGAAACTGATGGGGTGGTGAACTTCCACAGGCCCCGCCTCCGGCAGTACCATGCAGCAGATTCCATCAAGGGGGTGATCACAACGTTATACAACTGCTAAAACACTGAGAATAATGGCCTAGCCAAGTTGACATACAATCTTAACCATCACAGAGGGCATTCATTATTCTGCTTATCCTATCCAGTTTGTAAACTGATAGATTCATTGTGAGGGATGAGGAATGTGTCAAGGTTGGGATACAGGTTCCTACTCTTGGGCAGATGTTGGTGCTGGTCACTGAAATAAGCAAACCAGAAAGTGGTGCCTGTTTCTTGGGAAATCAGTGAACACATCAGACGTGAACGTGTTAAGTTTAAGTGAACATGGATTGTGTCTGCAGCATAAGAGGGAGATCTATGCTGGAAGATACTGTTTTGGAGATTGACAGCACTTAAGTAATAGTTGCAACTCCAAAACTGATAAATTTTCTTAGAAAAGTGTGAAGACAGAGAAAACAAAAAGAACAGAATCCTGAGGAATGTACATTTGTACATTATTCGAAATATGGCAAAAGTGAATTATATAAGGAAATACTAATCATTGAGCCAGGAGAAAACTATCAATATTAAACTAAGTTAGTCAGAAACTCTTTGTACTGAGGAAGCAATGGTTTTAAGTTTTTAAACTCTTCTCATACTTGGTCAGGAAAAATAAGGACCGCAGTCTGTGTACTTCTGTAAAGGGCAATCTAAAAGGGAAGCAGCCTGGCCAACCAATTGAGGACTATATGCCTCAGACTTAAATTCTTCCCAAAATCATGGGGCATGGTTAGCAAATGTCTTTCTTTGTCCTTAACTTGAAGCTGTATAAAATCAGTTCATAGTAATTGGGATTTATTAACCCACATGTAAAAATCTTCTTGAAGGAAATACAGATATACTCTGTGATTAAAGAAAGTGTACAGATGAAATAAATTTTCCTTCCAAATCATCAAACTTAACTGAAACCAAACCTGTTGCCGTCAAGTCGATTCTGACTCATAGTGACCTTATAGGACGGAGTAGAACTGCCCCCATGGAGTTTCCAAGGAGCTGGTGGATTTGAACTACCAACTTTTTGGTTAGCAGCTGAGCTCTTAACCACGGTTCCACCAGGGCTCTATATCAAACTTAGGCCTTCCAAAATTTAGCCAACAAGAATAGTTTGTAATGGTGATGGTAAATATGCCTTGTAAATAGTGTTAAAAATGCCAGAATTCTAGTTGGCAATATGTATTTTTGGAAAACCGTTTATTGAAGTAGAAAAACTTACCAATGTTTCTTTAGCACTATTCAAATTTGAGAGCTTTAAAATGGGTACATACAATTCTTTATTCTTTAGGTAGAAATAGATAAAGGATTTTAAAAAATCAAAAGAGGATCACTCCTTTCCACTAATTTAATACTCTCCGTGAAATCATTGATCCATAATTTGATCTCTTGAATGGATTTACCTGCAGGGAAGGAGGTTCCCTGGGGACACTCATCATCAGTGAATAAATTGTCATTCTCATTTATAAATTAGTCTCCTGTGTGCCTGATTAGCAAGAATCAGTCTCCTAAAATATGCTCACTCTCCCTGAAAGGATAAAAATTGAGCTTCTCAGCCATAAAAACTGAGGACAGAATTTGGATCATGATGACATCATCAAAAGAGTTTCTTACATTATACATCTCTTACCATAATCCATGCCCTGGGTAATCAATACATTAAGAAAACTGAGTGATTTCTTATGAAAGCACACAGCTACTTATGCTTAATTATACTTGGGAAATCTTCGTGGATGAAATAGTCTCCATTTGCCTAAATGTTAAATGCCATCATAATTTCTGTTGTATTTATTGCACATGATCCTGGTGATAAACAATTTGACAATAGCACTTAATGACTTTCCTTCCCTACAGGCTAATGATGATAATGCCTGCTTTTTTTTTCTTTTTCTTTTTCTGTCAACAATAAATCTTCCATCTGTCATCCTTCTTTTCTATATACTGAAGCCATGCTGTTCTTGGCATAGGTCACCTTTGTAAAATGTTTCATTTATGAACCATTCCTCTTCCTGACTCCTCTGTAGTACAGAAATATGCCACAAAAGATCAGCTGTCTTGCAGTTCATGTGCCTCTAAATCTGGTATCACTTTTGCTCTGTCATTTCCTCAATAATTTTCAGTAGGAAGTTGTCCTACATAATTCTCATGATTTTATTTATCAGATAATTGTGCTAAAAGCTGTTCAATGTGTAAATGATATGACAACTGGCTGTCTTAATATTTTATTTAAGTCTTCACATTTTCCTTGCCCATTTCTCTTGTTACAGAATATTCTGTTGCACAGGCTGCATTACTTACCAGACTACTCTAGTGCAATCCAATTTAGCTATTTAAGAGAAAACACACATTCTTTAGACAGTCAGGGATGTTGAAATTATCACAAAACGGTTATAAAATTACATTTTTATTTAAATTATTCTTTTGTAGTATCCTCCTAAAATATGTATTATTATATGAACAGATTATCAAGTTTTATGACCTGAGAACCATGTTACATGAAGAACTGAATGAATTCTGAGTGTTCTTGAACAGAGTTTAGTTAGCTGCTGTAGGGAAGTCTTCAGTATTGGCAGTTCGGTTGTACCATTTTTAAGCGACTAAAGGAACTAGAGTATGGATAATATTGCTGGAATCAGCTTGTGAAAAGGGGTGGAGAATCTAAGAAAAACCAGCATTGCTCTTAGATCTCTCTCGAAGACTCCTATAGTGGAACAATTCGCAAGAGAAAGTCAAAGGGGAAAGAATAGGCAGTCACAACTCACATGACACAGCAAGAAAGCTTTGGTCTGTTACTCTTTTTTTTACATACTAATAAGGGTGGCTAACAAGATTGGAGTCTTTTGGGATCAGGTTAGAGTAGATAATAAGGCCTAGAGGATTACTTGGTTTATGCCTGAAAAGCTCTCAGTGACTGGTAGTAAAATAGTGACTCTTCTGAGATCACACAAGCACATGATATTAGAACCAAGGATAGAAACCAGGAAGCAGAAGATATAATCTAAACAATGAGAAAGTCCTTGGAACATGATAGGAAGTTGATGTTTTAGGAATTCCGTTCCAGCATATTTCTATGAGAAATTGCTTATGTGGTGCTGTTTAAGGTTGCGATAAAAGAGTTACAATTCAGTGTCACTTGGATACGAACTTGAGTTAACTTGGGTGTTGTTGTTGTTAGGTGCCATCTAGTCGGTTCTGACTCATAGTGACCTTATGTAAAACAGAATGAAACATTGCCGGGTCCTGCACCATCCTCACAGTTGTTATGCTTGAGCTCGTTGCAGCCACTGTGTCAATCCATCTTTCTGAGGGTCTTCCTCTTTTGCTGACCCTCTACTCTACCAACCTTGATGTCCTTCTTCAGGGACTGGTCCCTCCTGATAACATGTCCAAAGTATGCGAGATGAAGTCTCGCCATCCTTACTTCTAATAAACATTCTGGATGTACTTCTCATCTTTTGCAGCAGATTTGCCCAATGCAGTATGTCATTTGATTTCTTGACTGCTGCTTCCATGGAAGTTGATTGTGGATCCAAGTAAATTGAAATCCTTGACAATTTCAATATTTTCTTTGTTTATTATGATGTTGCTTATTAGTCCAGTTGTGAGGATTTTTGTTTTATGTTGAGGTGTAATCCATACTGAAGGCTGTGGCCTTTTTTTTTAAAAAAAAAAAAAAAATTATTGTGCTTTAAGAAAAAGTTTACAATTCAAGTCAGTTTCTCATTCAAAAATTTATACACATATCGCTATGTGAACCTAGTTGCTCTCCCTGTACTGTGACAGCACACTCCTTTCCACCCTGGATTTCCCGTGTCCATTCAACCAGCTCCTGACCCTCTCTGCCTTCTCATCTTGCCTCCGGACAGAAGCTGTCCATTTAGTCTCATGTATCTGCTTGAGCTAAAAGCACACTCCTCACTAGTATCACTTTATGTCCCATAGTCCAGTCTAATATTTGTCTGAAGAGTTGGCCTTTGGAGTGGTTCAGCTCTGGGTGAACAGAGAGTCTGGGGGCCATGTCTTCTGGGTTCCCTCCAGTCTCAGTCAAACCATTCAGTCTGGTCTTTTTACTAGAAATTGAGTTCTGCACCCCACTTTTCTCCTGCTCTGTCAGGGACTCTCTGTTGTGTTCCCCGTCAGGGTGGTCATTGGTGGTAGCCAGGCACCATCTAATTCTTCTCGTCTCAGGCTGATGGAGTCTCTGGTTTATGTGACCCTTTCTGTCTCTTGGGCTAATATTTTCCTTGTGTCTTTGGTGTTCTTCATTCTCCTTTACTCC
>NW_004444165.1:1398110-1419959 GCF_000243295.1 Trichechus manatus latirostris | reverse complement strand
TGATCGGATTTGTCATAGCCAAAATTTTTTTTCAGTCTGTAGGTTGTCTTTTGAATCTTTTGGTGAAGTCTTTTGATGAGCATAAGTTTTTGATTTTTAGTAGCTCCCAGTTATCTAGTTTGTCTTCTGGTGTTTGTGCATTGTGACTTATGGTTAAACAGACTGTCTTTTCCCCAATTAACGGGCTTTGGGCCTTTGTCAAATATCAGCTGCTCATAGGTGGATGAATTTATGTCTGGGTTCTCAATTCTGTTCCATTGGTCTATGTATCTGTTGTTGTACCAGTACAAGGCTGTTTTGACTATTGTAGCAGTATAATAGGTTCTAAAATCAGGTAGTATGAAGCCTTTCATCTTGTTCTTCTTCTTGAGTAATGCTTTACTTATCTGGGACCTCTTCCCTTTCCGTATGAAGTTGGTGATGTTTCTCCATCTCATTAAAAAATGCCATTGGAATTTGGATCGAGATTGCATTGTATTTGTAGATTTCTTTGGGTAGAATTGATATTTTCACAATGTTGAGACTTCCTATCCGTGAGCAAGATATTTTTATTTACTTATGCGGGTCTCTTTTGGTTTCTTGCAGTAATGTTTTGTAGATTTCATTGTATAGGTCTGTTACCTCTCTGGTTAGATTTATTCCTAAGTATTTTATCTTCTTGGGGCCTATCGTAAATGGTGTTAATTTGGTGATTTCCTCTTGGAGGTTCTCCTTGTTGGGATAGAGGAATCCAACTGATTTTTGTATGTTTATCTTGTATCCTGATATTTTGCCGAAATCTTCTATTAGGTCCAGTAGTCTTCTTTTGGATTCTTTGGGGTTTTCTGTGTATAAGATTATATCATATGCAAATAGAGATAACTTTTACTTATTCCTTACCAATTTGGATGCCCCCTATTTTTTTTTCTAGCCTCAGTGCTCTGGCTAGGACCTCCAGCACAATGTTGAATAAGAGTGGCATCCTTGTCTGGTTCCCGTTCTCAAGGAGAATGCGTTCAGAGTCTCTCCATTTAGGATGATGTTGGCTGTTGGCTTTGTATAAATACTCTTTATTATGTTGAGGAATTTCCCTTTATTCCTATTTGTTGAGAGTTTTTTATCTTGAATGGGTGTTAGACTTTGTCAAATGCCTTTTCTGCATCAATTGGTAAGATCATGTGGTTCTTGTCTTTTGTTTTATTTATGTGATAAATTACATTGATTGTTTTTCTGATGTTGAACCATCCATGCATACCTGGTATAAATCCCACTTGATCACGATGAATTATTTTTTTGATATATTATTGAAAATTATTGGCTAGAATTTTGTTGAGGATTTTTGTGTTTATGTTCATGAGGGGTATTGGTCAGTAATATTCTTTTTTGTGGTGTCTTTACCTGGTTTTGATATCAGGATTATATTGGCTTCATAGAATGAATTTGGGAGTATTCCATCCTTTTCTATGCTCTGAAATAACTTTAGTAGTAGTGGTGTTAACTCTTTTCTGAAAGTTTTGTAGCATTCTACAGTGAAACTGTCTTGGCCAGAGCTTATTTTTGTTGGGAGCTTTTTAATTACCTTTTCAATTTCTTCTTTTGTTATAGGTTTATCTAGTTGTTTTACCTCTGTTTGTGTTAGTTTAGGTAGGTAGTAATGAGTTTCTAGAAATTTGTCCATTTCCTCTAGGTTTTCAAATTTGTCAGAGTGCCATTTTTCATAGTATTCTGTTATGATTCTTTTTAATTTTAGTTGGGTCTATTGTGATATCACCCATCTCATTTCCTATATGGGTTATTTGCTTTCTCTCCTGTTTTTCTTTTGTCTGTTTGGACAGTGGTTTATCAATTTTGTTGATCTTTTCAAAGAACCAGCTTTTGGTCTTGTTGACTCTTTCAATTGTTTTTCTATACTCTATTTCATTTAATTCTGCTTTAATTCTTATTATTTCCTTTCTTCTGGTGTCCGTGGGCTTCATTTGCTGCTCTCTTTCTACTTGTTCAAGTTGTAGGGTTAATATTTTGAATTTGGCCTGTTCTTCTTTTTGGATGTGTGCATTTGTTGCTATAAACTGATCTCTGGCCACTGCTTTTGCTGTGTCCCAGATGTTCTGGTAGGATGTGTTTTCATTCTCGTTTGACTCTGTGAATTTCTTTATTCCATCCTTAATTTCTTCGATAACCCAGTAGTTTTTGAGCAGGGTGTTGTTATTCATTTCCATGTGTTTGATTTTTTTCCCCTGCTTTTTCTGTTATTGATTTCTACTTTTATGACTTTATGGTCAGAAAAGATGCTTTGTAATATTTTGATGATTTACTTTTATTAAGGCTTACTTTATGGCCTAATATGTGGTCTGTTCTGGAGAATGTTCCGTGTGCATTGGAAAAGAATGTATACTTGGCTGCTGTTTGGTGGAGCGTTCAGTATATGTCTGTGAGATCAAGTTAGTTGATTGTGGCATCTAGATCTTCCATGTCTTTATTGAGCTTCTTTCTGGGTGTTCTGTCCTTCACCGAAAGTGGTGTGTTGAAGTCTTCTACCATTATTGTGGAGCTGTCAATTTCTCTTTTTAGTGTTGTTAGAGTGTATGTATTTGGGAGCCCTGAAGTTGGATGCGTAAACATTTGTTATGGTTATGTCCTCCTGGTATATTGACCATTTAATCATTATATAGTATCCTTCTGTATCCTTTGTGGTGACTTTTACTTTAAAGTCTGTTTTGTCAGAGATTAATATTGCCACTGCTGCTCTTTTTTTATTGTGGTTTGCTTGGTATATTTTTTCCATCCTTTGAGTTTTTGTTTGTTTGTGTCTTTAAGTCTAGGATTTGTCTCTTGTAGGCAGTATATCGACAGATGATGGTTTTTTATCCTTTCTACCACTCTCTGTCTCTTTATTGGTGCATTTATTCCATTTACATTCAGTGTAATTATTGATAGGTATGAGTTTAGTGCTGTCATCTTGATATCTTTTTTTGTGCAGTTGACAGTTTCTTTGTTCCACTTAATTTTTTGTGCTGAGTCATTTTTCTTTATGTATTTTCTTTTCATCTTTTTCATTGTTGTTGATTTTTTATTTGCTCAGTCTTTATGTTTTTCTTTTTCTTTTTTAATGTGTGGGATTGTTAGTTTCCTTTGTGGTTACCTTAATATTTACCCGTATTTTTCTAAGTTTAAACCAGTCTTTTATATCTTTAGATTGCCTTGACTTCCTCTCCATATGAAGGATCTATGACTACATTTTTTGTCCCTCTTTTTTGTTTTAATGTTGTCATCTTTTACATATTGACATCTCTGTTTCCCTATTTTCAGTGTTTTAGCTTTGATTTATTTTTGTGATTTCCCTATCTGGGTTGATATCTGGTTGCTCTGTCGTGTGTTCTAGTCTTGGGTTGTTATCTGGTGTTATCAATTTTCTAACCGGAGGACTCCCTTTACTATTTCTTGTAATGTTGGTTTGCTTTTGCAAATTCCCTAAACTTCTGTTTATCTGTAAATGCCCTAATTTTGCCATCATACTCGAGAGAGAGTTTTGCTGGATATATAATTCTTGGCTGGCAGTTTTTTTCCTTCAAGGCTTTCTATGTGTCATCCCATTGCCTTCTTGTCTGCATGGTTTCTGCTGAGTAGTCTGAGCTTAGTCTTATTGACTCTTCCTTGTAGATGACTTTTTGTTTATCCCTAGCTGCTCTTAAATTTCTCTTTTTATCTTTGGTTTTGGCAAGCTTGATTACAATATGTTTTGGTGACTTTCTTTTGGGATCTACCTTGTGTGGGGTTCAATGAGCATCTTGGATAGATATCTTCTTATCTTTCATGATACCAGGGAAGTTTTCTGCCAGCAAATCTTCAACAATTCTGTCTGTGTTTTCTGTTATTCCTCCCTGTTCTGGTACTCCAATCACTCATAGATTATTCCTCTTGAGAGAGTCCCACATAATTCTTAGGGTTTCTTCATTGTTTTAAATTCTTTTGTCTGATTTTTTCTCAAATAAATTGATGTCCAGTGCTTTATCTTCAGTCTCACTAATTCGACTTCCATTGCCTCAATTCTGCTGCTCTGACTTTCTATTGAGTTGTCTAATTCTGAAACTTCATTGTTAATCTTCTGGATTTCTGATTGCTGTTCTCTGTGGATTCTTGCAGCCTGTTAAATTTGTCATTATGCTCTTCTATAATCTTCTTAAGTTCCTCTGTTGCTTCGTCTGTGTGTTCCTTGGCTTATACTGCATTTTGCATAATCTCCTTCCTGATCTCTTAAAGAGTTCTGTATATTAATCTTTTGTATTCTACCTCTGGTAGTTCCATGAAATTCCCTTCCTCCAGAAAATTTCTTGATTCTTTGTTTTGGGAGCTTGCTGAAGCCATTATGGCCTACCTCTTTATGTCATTTGATATTGACTGTTGTCTCTGAGCCATCAATCAGTTATTATATTTGTTTATTTTATGTTTGCTTACTGTATCCTAGCTTCTTGTTTTGTTTTGTTTTGATGTGCCCAAATAGGCTGCTCATGTGAGCTAGTTTGATTATTGGCACCTTGGAAGCTTTAAAGTCCTGTCACCAGGTTGTTAGATCTGTTGGTAGGTATGTGAGCCCAGGAGTCCATTTACTTTTCTTGTATGGATTCAGCTCAGGTGTCCAGATAGTCAGTTGCCAAGTGTGTGATGCAGCTCTCACCTACAGTCCTAGACAGGCAGGGATGACTGGTGTAGGCACAGATTTCTGGCTGCAGTAGGGGGTCACGCACTGAGCAAGGCAGGGGGGCTGATGGCTGCCTGAGTGTCTGGGAGGAAAGAATGTCCCTGTTCCCTAGACTGTGTACGTGGTTGGGTTTTGCAGCGGACTATGGGCAGCCAGTGCTGTTGGCTGTAAGGACTGGGAGGCACCACTTATTCTTTATCCCCTATTGAAGGTGGCTAGGTGGCGTGGGTGGAGCCACCAGTCCTCAGGCCCCTGATGTGGGTAGGTGAGGACCCTGCTTAATGGGTAGAGCAGTGTCAAATGTCACGAACCTGCCACTTCACCAGATAGCTGATACAGTTGAAGTTAGACTTCGAGTATATACCCTGTTGTACTGTGGTAATGAGGGCCTATGCTGTTGAAATGGGCCTACACAGGTGTATGCAGAGGTGAAAGGCAGTCAGAGTCCATGGACCACTTATGCCTATGCCTGGTCATAGGAGTTGTGCTTATCCTGAGTTCCCGGCTTAGGAAAGCTGGCAGATTATTTTTTCCTGTTTATTAATTTGTTCCCTCTCGAAGGCTGGGAGAATGGCTCGGGGCAGGTGATGAGTCCGACTTCTGGTCCAGGGGACTCGGCAATCACTGACACCAGCCCCGGACCCAGTGCAGAGCCAGGGGGCTGCAGGTAAATGGGAGAGAAGTTTTTCCCAAGGGGGGTTGTTTTTGGATCCACGTGGTAGGTCAGATGCATGTACTTATCTTTTTCTGATTGAGTGTGGCTTTTCACTGGTTCTGGAGGCGTGAGTAGACTCTCTGCTGCTGGGTCTCTCCCAGTGTGGAAAATGCCACTGCTTGCCTTACTGCACATGCCAGCCTATCAGGTCTGAAGTGTGCCGGCTCCCACCAGGTCAGGTCTGGCAACTCCTCACTGCTTCCAAATCGCCTCTCCCTCCCCTGCCACTCAGTCTGATTCCTCAGCTTTGCCTTTGATGTTCAGGGCTCTTAGCTTATTGCATATAATCAATTAACTTTTTTTTTCGGGTCTTTGTTGTAAGAGGGACCACAGGAAGTGTCTGACTACTCCACCATCTTGGCCTCGCCTCAAAGCTGTGGCCTTTAATCTTCATCAGTAAGTGCTTCAAGTCCTCTTCACTTTCAGCAGGCATGATTGTGTCATCTGCATATCACAGGTTGTTAATGAGCCTTCCTCTAATTCTGATGCCTCATTCCTCTTCATATAGTCCAGCTTCTCGGATTACTTGCTTAGCATATAGATTGAATAAGTATGGTGAAAGGATAAAACCCTGATGCACACCTTTCCTGACTTTAAAGCACACAGTATCCCCTTGTTCTGTTTGAACAACTGCCTCTTGATCTGTGTACAGGTTCTGAGTGAGTACAGTTAAGTGTTGTGGAATTCCCATTCTTCACACTGTTCTGCATAATTTGCCAGGATCCGTACAGTCAAATGCTGGTGTCTAGCCAATAAAACACAGATAAACATCTTTCTGGTGTTCTCTGCTTTCAGCCATGATCCATCTGACATCAGCAGTTATATCTCAAGTTCCACATCCTCTTCTGAATCCGGCTTGAATTTCTGGCAGTTGCCTGTTAATGTACTGCTGCAACCTCTTTTGAATGATCTTCAGCAAAATTTTACTTGTGTGTGATATTAATGATATTGTTTAGTAATTTCCACATTCTGTTGGAATACCTTTCTTTGGAACATGCACAAACATGGATCTCTTCATATTGGTGGCCAGGTAGCTGTCTTCCAAATAACTTGTCATAGATGAGTGAGTACTTCCTGTGCTGCATCTGTTTGTTGGAAACATCTCAGTTGGTATTCTGTCATTCCTGGAGCCTTGTTTTTCACCAAGGCCTTCAGTGCAGCCTGTACCTTTTCCTTCAGTACCATTGGTTTTTGATTATATGCTACCTCCTGAAATGGTTGAATGCTGACCAATTCTTTTTGGAACAGTAACTCTGTATTCCTTCCATTTCTTTTAATGCTTCCTGAGTCGTTTAGAATGTTCCCCCATAGAATCCTTCAATATTGCACCTTGAGGCTTGAATTTTTTCTTTAGTTATTTCAGCTTGAGAAATGATGAGCGTGTTCTTACATTTTGGTTTACTATCTCCAGGTCTTTGCCCATTTCACTGTAATTCTTTACTTGGTCTTCTCAAAACCGTTTGAAGTCTTCTGTTCAGCTCTTTTACGTCATCATTTCTTCCTTTCACTTTAGCTACTCTACATTCAAGAGCAAGTTTCAGAGTCTCTTCTGACATCCATTTTGGTCTTTTCTTTCTTTCCTGTCTTTTTAATGGCCTCTTGCTTTCTTCATGTATGATGTCTACCAGCTCTCCTTGGAAATCCTGTGGGGCAGTTCTACTCTGTCCTGTATGGTCGCTGTGAGTCGGAATCCACTTGACAGCAGTGAGTTTGTTTGTTTTATTATTCATTCCTTGACACTTTTATAGAAACTGAGATAAGTGGTCTAATTACTAACAGTTTTGATGGTGATGTTGATGATATGATATTGGATGTGTGGCTGTGGAAGCTAAAAACAAAGATGGCGTTACTTATAACCATGACTGCTACCTGGTTTCACAAGGCAAAAGTTGAAGATAAAAAGTAACCTCACTTTTAGAAAAAGTAATTAGATTTATGTATGTTCAACAGTCCCTGATCTCTAACTTCTGCATTCCAGACAAACAGATGCCTGATTATCTGAGAGCTGCTAGGCAAGGATTGACCCCTTCAGACCGGTGACAGTAGCCTTTTTAAGCAAGCTAACATTTCAGGGATGAATGGATTTCAAAGGACATGTTAATGAACCTCTGTAAAACCTGCTAAAACTGCTCAAACTTCTCGGATTCCTTTGTTCCCTTCTGAGTGTCTAAACCCAGATGCTGCCATGTTCCTTTGGAACACACTTTTCAGGCTGTGTGTTCCCTGATTCATGAATTACCGATTGAATAATAAATCTCTAGTACATGCCTACCTCAGAGATATTGCAGGTTTGGTTCTAGGCCACCACAGTAAAGCAAGTCCATGAATTTTTGGTTTCCCAGTGCATGTAAAAGTTACGTTTACACTATATTGTAGTCTTTTAGCAGCCTTGGTGGTGCAGTGGTTAAGAGCTTGGCTGCTAAGCAAAAGGTCGGCAGTTCGAATTCACCAGCCACTCCTGGGAAACTCTGTGGGGCAGTTCTAGTCCATCCTGTAGGGTTGTTATGAGTCGAAATCAACCAGTGGCAATGTGTTTGGTTTTTGGTTTGGTAGTCTATTAAGTGTGCAATAGCATTATGTCTTAAAAAAAAAAAAAAAAAAGAAAGAACAATGTATATACTTTAATTAAAAAATACTTTATTGCTGAAAATGCTGACCATCATCTGAGCATTCAGTGAGTTGTAATCTTTTCGCTGGTGGAGGGTCTTGCCTCGATGTTAATGGCTGCTAACTCTTCCGGGTGGTGGCTGCTGAAGGTCGAGGTGGCTGTAGCAATTTCTTAAAATAAGACAACAATGAAGTTTGCTGCATCGATTGACTCTTCTGTTCATGAAAGATTTCTCTGTAGAATGCCATGGTGTTGATAGCATTTTACCCACAGTAGAACTTCTTTCAAAATTGGAGTCAGACCTCTCAAACTGTGCTGCTACTTTATCAACTAAGTTTATGTAATATTCTAAATCCTTTGTTGTCATGTCAACAATGTTCACAGCATCTATACCAGGAGTAGATTCCATCTCCAGAAACCACTTTCTTTGCTCATCTATAAGAAGCAACTCCTCATCCATTAAATTTTTATCATGAGATTTCAACAGTTCAGTCACATCTTCAGGTTCCACTTCTAATTCTAGTTTTCTTGCTGTTCCACAACATCTGCAGTTACTTCCTCTCCTGAAATCTTGAACCGCTCAAAGTCGTCCATGAGAGTTGGAATCTCTTCCAAACTCCTGTTAATGTTGATATTTTGACCTCCTCCCATTAATCACAAATGTTCTTAATGACATCTATAATGGTGAATCATTTCCAGAAGATTTTCAGTTTACTTTGCCCAGATCCATCAGAGGAATCACTGTCTACAGGAGCTGTAGCCTTACGAAATGTATTTCTTAAATGATAAGACTTGAAAGTAGAAATTACTCCTTGATCCATGGACTGCAGAATGGATGTTGTGTTAGCAGGCATGAAAACAACGTTAATCTCTTTGTACATCTCCATCAGAGCTCTTGGGTGACCAGGTGCACTGTCAATGAGCAGTAATATTTTGAAAGGAAACTTTTTCTGTGTAGTACGTCTCTATGGTGGGCTTAAAATATTCAGTAAACCATGTTGTAAACAGATGTGCTGTCATCCTGACTTTGTTGTTGCATTTATAGAGCATATGCAAAGTAGATTTAGCATAATTCTTAAGTGCCCTAGGATTTTCAGAATGATAAATGAGCATTGGCTTCAACTTAAAGTTACCAGCTGCATTAACCCCTAACAAGAGTGTCAGCCTGTTTTTTTGAAGCTTTGAAGTCAGATATTGACTTCTTTTCTCTAGCTATGAAAGTCGTAGATGGCATCTTCTTCCAGTGTAAGGCTGTTTTGTCTACATTAAAAATCTGTTGTTTAGTGAAGCCATTAAATTACCTTAGCTAGATCTTCTGGATAACTTGCTGCAGCTTCTACATTGGCACTTTCTGCTTCACCTTGCATTTTTATGTTATGGAGACTGCTTCTTTCTTTAAACTTCATGAACCAACCTCTTCTAGCTTCAGACTTTTTTCCTGCAGCTTCCTCACCTCTCTCAGCCTTCACAGAATTGAAGAGAGTTAGGGTCTTGCTCTGGATTAGGCTTTGGTTTAAGGGAATGTTGTGGCTGGTTTAATCTTCTATCCAGACAGCTAAAACTTTCTCCATATCAACAATAAGGCTGTTTTGCTTTCTTATCATTCACAGTGTGTTCACTGTAGTAGCACTTTTAATTTCCTTCGAGAACTTTTCCTTTGCATTCACAGCTTGGCTGTTTGGCACACGAGACTTAGCTTTCAGCCTATCTTGACTTTCAACATGCCTTCCTTGCTAAGCTTAATCATTTCTAGCTTTTGATTTAAAGTGAGAGACCTGTGACTCTTCCTTTCACTTGAACACTTTGAAGCCATTGTAGGGTTATTAAGCCTAATTGCAGTGTGTCTCAGGGAAGAGGGAGGCATTAGGAGAGGGAGAGAGACAGGAGAACGTCTGGTCACTGGAGTAGTGAGAACACACACAACATTTATTAAGTTTGCTATCCTATATAGGTGTAGTTAGTGGCACCCCCAAAGTAATTACAATAGTAACATCAAAGATCATTGATCACAGATTACCATAGCAGATATAATAACAATGAAAAAGTTTGAAATATTGCATAAATCACCAAACTCTGACATAGAGTCACAAAGCAAGCACATGCTGTTGCAAAAAGGGCGCCAGTAGACTTGCTCAATTCAGTGTTGCTACAACCTTCAATTTGTAAAAAATGCAATATCTGCAAAGTGCAGTAAAGCAATGCGCAATAAAATGAGGTGTGCCTGTATTGTTTTTAACCTTTTTTCTGTTCTCAAAAATTCTTTTACAGATTTTTGCCCTTTTGTAATAACAATTTAATTCAACATAGTTTACTAGTTATCTGCAGCTTTCCTAATTTGCACCTTCTAAACAATGGCATTTTAATCTTCCTTTTAAAATTTATTTGCATGTTTGGATAAACCTATGACAAGTAGGTTGACACAAAAATCCTAAAAGTTCTAGTGAAAAAATGACAACCAGTACCCTTGAAAGTACGTATACACCTTTCTGTATCCTATAATGCCTAACATTGAGTCTTGAATATTATAATAAATCTTTGTTGAAATAATATTAAAGTATGTTATGTAAAACCAAGCAACATTTCTGTGACTCCATATACCCTGATGAGGTTAGTTAAAATCCATCCTCATTATGTCAGTGTTAGTGTAATCGAGTAACCACCCCCCAAAAAAAAATATGCAGGAAAAAATTTCCCTTCTGTTTTCAAGAGAGAAAAAGAAAAAATAATAATAAAAGGCTAACTTTCTAATTTTTATTTATGTAATTTTTTCTTAGACTCAAACTCATTTTTTTTCTTCTTCTTGATGAAAAACGACTGTTGTTTCTTTTTAAAGTAAGGATTTCAGTAGTTCTTTTAGAGCCTTCTTCTATAATACAGAGATGGTTGTGCATTGAGGTGGTCATTATATTTTAGATAAAACTTTCAAATAAGTAGTCGTGATCTCTTTTTTAGAGCTATAAAAACAATGATTTAAGTGCATTTCAGACATTGAGTTACATAATATTCTTACACAAAAGAAATAGGAAGTGTCAAAAGCCCATGGAACACCAGTGGGAAATATAAGAAAGGATAGAACTAGAAACATAAAAGCATCTCTGACACTCTGGAAACAATTGAGCAGGGTCAATGGTTTGGGCTAAATGGAGCACTTCTGTTTAACAGATGAGAAAGTCATGATATTTACTAACTGTAAGACTAGGAAATCCAAGACTAAAGCCAAATAGTCCATTATACCTGTTCAAACTCTGCAGTTGAAACAAATGCAGATAACTGATTCCTAAACAAAGCTACCTAGTTTGTAGATCAAAGTGCTGAAGATGCCAAAATGGAGAAACTATCTCTTGCTGTTATCTAGGCTCATGCCAAATTTCCTTTCCTTGTATTATTATACTTTAGCCATTGGCATACCTGAACAATTTCATGGACAAAGCACAATTTGTGAGGTGACTCGTGTTAATGACCTTGCTCAGGAGCCCAGTAATGATTCTGAAGTTTAGTGACCTTGTGATGGGTCATAGTCACACCTGTTTTCTCCTTGGGTCTCTGTGGTAGGCTCTTGTGTCTAAGGGCAGACATTAGGAATGATGATGAGGCTGAAGCTGATAAAACTGTGCCAAGTAAGATAAGGTTGTAGAGGTTCTTGGAAATTGTAAAGTAGGAAGGTGTGAAAATGAGGAAGAACATTATGAGTTAAATTTTTATTCAACTGTTAACAATTCATTATTTAGATAAGGTTTTCATTGGCAGTTTCTACTCTGTAATATAACTTGTGTTCCAAATTATAGCAATTTAGTTCACTTGATTTATTCTTAAATTCATTAAGTAGAATATTATAAAATTTGAATGTTTTGCCTTTTTTTCTATTTAAGTTAAAGTCAGGGAAAACAGTTTCTTGTTTTTATAGCTTATTTTTTCCATCAGGGCTATAAAGGAATGATTTATTTTCCAGAAGGGACAGAGACAGAAGTTTGAACATGAATTCTGAAAAAGAGATCTTTTAGTAGAGTAGAAATTTGGAGAGTATGAGTTAAAAAGTTCTAGACTTGATTTTATTCTCTAATTTTGAGAAAACTACTTAACCTTACTATATTCATATTACCTTACCTGTCAAAATATGATTTCATACTTTCATATATTACTGAAGTGCTAGAGAAAATTAATCATGAAAAACCCTTATATTTAAAACAACAAACAAGCAACAACAGAAACAAGAACAACAGCCACTGCAAAACAAAATATTTTAAGTACATCTAATGAACACATATTGATATACTTGTAAAAAAAAAATTGTTTTGTTATTTTTAAGAAATCTTGATCCTCTGTGGAAGATGTTGCTGTAAACATAATACCAATACACATGTTGACATATGACAAGTAAATATAATAATCCTATATTTAAAGCAGTCTGTGTTTAATTTGAATTTTTTGGAAATTAAATATTGATTCTGTCCCTATGTGAGAGTGGATACCCAGAGTATACAGATCTGGAAGTAAAACACTTTGATTTTTGTCAATCAGAAGTATGCAATTATGTCAAAACTGAATTGATGTGATAACTTGAATGTCAGTTCAAAGTAAGATCTAAACAAGATGGCATTCAAATATACTGCTGTAAAATTTAACATATAAAGGTGTATGTTTATTTATATATCTACAATTTTAGGTAAGCCAGTTATGTGTTATCAGAACATGTTATTAGGAGGGACCAGCCCCTGGAGAAGGACATCATGCTTGATAATCTAGACGGTCAGCGAAAAAGAGGAAGACCCTCAAATGAGATGGATTGACACAGTGGCTGCAACAGTGGACTCAAACATAACGATTGTAAGGACAGCACAGGACCAGGCAGTGTTTCGTTCCATTGTACACAGGGTCGCTGTGAGTTGGAACCAATTCAACGGTACCTAACAACAACAAAAATTGTATATGGTCATGATGTCAGAAGGATTTTGTTTGTTTATTTGCTTGTTTGTTAAGAATTATGAGAGATCATAGAGTGTTTTATAGTCAGTGGAACATGGAACAGTCAGAAGCCTGGACTAGTATGTTGCTACTAAGTGACCAAGTAAGTTATTTTATCTTTCTGGGCTTTATTTGTAAAATAAAGTCTCTGTAAAATAAATAAATAAGAAGAAATGCTGTTCTTCTTTTTGTATTCAGTCTGTTGAAGAAAGTTCTCAGACATGTATTTACTATTGTCTGAACTTACAAAGATATTGATAAATTTTTTAACTTGATTCACATATCATTAATTTGAATTTTTACAAAATATTATCCCTAAAATAATAGATACTTTCTTTAGTGGGTTGATTTGCCTACTCCTTGTTAAAATTTTCAAAATGAATGTAAATGTTAATCTCATCTTTTTTTGTTGTACATTTTGAATAAAGATGTTCTATTATATATTACAAACCAATATGCTAAATATTTTAAACTAATATCCCCTAAGTTTACTAAAGGGGATGTAGATAAAGAGTAGATAACTTTCTCAAAGGCAAGAAATTAATACTGTGCTTTTTAATCCTAAACCAAAAAATTACCAAACCCGTTGCCATCAAGTTGATTCCAACTTATAGCAACCTTAAGTGCTTATTATTCTCATATTTAACCCAATACTATCAAATTTGCCTTTATCATTTATTATTTTCTTTTAGAGCAAAATGACTAATTCTCATAATTTCTAAAATACTGAATAAAGTTAGTACTGGCAAGTTAAGATATTTTCAGAGATAAATATAATTTCTAAACATTAATAGAAAATTATATGTATGTCTATGTATTGTGTTGCTTTTTAAACAAAGTATATTTTCACAACTACCAGCCTACTCCTTCTATTTGTTCTTTGGTTTATCTAATTTTTCATTTATTATTATATGTGTAAGTAATTATATTGTCATTTTTAATCTTTAACTAAATAACAGGTGTTGGTATTGCTATGTTTACAATTTTGCCGTTAAATTAAAAATTTAAAAAAATTATGGATTTCTCATTGAAGTTAATGTTGATTTTTTTTTCCTCTTCCAACTGAGTGAACGGTATTTTTGCACTGTGGTAAGGACTAGATAACTTTTGTGTAAAGCCAGCAGGAGGAGCTCTCACCTTACTGGGTTCAGTGTGATTTGTGTGCTTGAAAACCTGAATTTGTGGAGATTTTGTATATGAAACAAATAATACAATTAAAACTTTTACCTCATATGATGGTATTAAAAATCTCAAAATCCTCTATTTTAATTTTAATATAAATGTATCAATGTGTGAAATGTAGATTTTAACGTTTATTGCTCTTCAGTTTTAAAAGATACGGTTACAGTTTAAAGGAGCCCTGGTGGTGCAGTGGTTAAAGTGCTTAGCTGCTACCCAAAAGGTCAGTGGTTCAAACCCACCAGCTACTCCACAGGAGAAAGATGTGGCAGTCTGCTTCCATAAAGATTACAGCCTTGGAAACCCTGCAGGGCAGTTCTACTCTGTCCTGCATGGTTGCTGTGAGTCTGAATCGACTCAGCAGCAACAGGTTTTGTTTTGGTTCTATGGTTGCAGTTTAATGAGGAAAATAAAGCAGTTAGGCAAATCTTGTTTCTTGAAGGTGCTAAGAAACTAACAAAAATTCTTCCTAAGGACCTACATTGACATAGGTAAATGCACATTTTTTTAAAATTTATTTTAAAATGAATGTATTTCGCAGTTTGCAGTGATAAATACTGAGAACTTAAACTCTTTTAGAAAGAATAATAATTATATCAATTAATTGATTAATTGAGCATGCTTTTTATATACAATCTATGAAAAATAAAATCTCTGTTGATAAACTTCAACATATAGTAGGGGTTTTTGAATACTCTTCTCCAATAACCCTGTCAATTTAAATGTTGTGATTTATAGGTAGTAATGGTGAGTTTTCTGTAGAAAACATTGATGAGGGAATAGGATTAGAATTTATGTAGGTTTGGAATCAGCCAAAAAAAAAAAAAAAAAAGTTTCTCTGCATCTACACAAATAGAGAAAATAATTGAATTTTTATGTTAGAAATTAAAAAGATGAGAAAAACAACACTTTTTATAAAAGGTTTAAAGCAGGGTATTCTGGAGTTAGTTTCCTTGGGTAGAATCTAAATTCTGCCCCTCTGTGATCTCAAGGGAAATTACTTAACCCTTTAGACCTCAGTTTTCTCATCTGTAAATTCTGTATTTAGGAAAAAAAAAAAAAGACGGAAAACAGCTTCATAGGACATTGAAGAAATGAATATATATAAAGTCCTTGTTGCAATGTCTCTGAATTAGTATCATTTTACCAGCTTGCTCAGGAAATAATGAGGTATTCCAACAATACAAATGTGCTAGGTGAGTGACATTAAACTTTTGAGGGCCCAAAAGTGACATAAAACTTTTGAGTGCTCATACTTCTGAACTCTGTTGAGTAGTATATACCAGAAATTAAATAACTTTCATTTGATATAAGATAAACTTATAGAGTGACACCTGTGAAAGCCAGAACTCGACAGGTCTGCTTTGTTTTTCCAGGCCTTGAAAGTTTTCTGCCTTTGACAAGCTGGAGTCATACCATTTTTATATCACTCATTTTAGTGGAAAATGTTTGCGTTTTCCTTCTCTGACAGGTTTTTGCCTTACACAGTGTCTTAGTCATCTTGTGCTGCTATAACAGAAATACCACAAGTGGATGGCTTTTAACAAATTCAAGGCATCAGCTCCGGGGGAAGGCTCTCTCTCTGTTGGCTCTGGGGGAAGGTCCTTGTGATGCATCAGTCTTCCCTTGGTCTGGGGGCATCTCAGCACAGGAACCTCAGGTCCAAAGGATGCGCTCTGCTCCTGGCACTGCTTTCTTGGTGTATGAGGTTCCCATGTGTCTCTGCTCGCTTCTGTCTTTTATATAAATCTCAAAAGAGATTGGCTTAAGACACTATCCAATCTTGTAGACCTCATCAGCATAACTATCGCTAATCCATCTTATTAGATGATAGTGATTGAATTTACAACACCTAAGGAAATCACATCAGATTACAAAATGGTACACACTTATACAATACTGGGAATCATGACCCAACCAAGTTGACAGATATTTTTGGAGGACACAATTTAATCCATGACACTCCACCCTTTGGCCCCCCAAAATTCATGTCCTTGAAACATGCAAAACATATTCATCTCATCATATCACAGCAAAAATCTTAACTCCAAGTCCAGAATCCAAAAATTCCTCTTCATCTGTGAAATCTAGAATATAAGTTATCTGATTCTAAAGGTACAATGGCAGAACAAGCACAAGCTAGACATTTCCATTACAAATGGGAGAAACTGGAGGAAAAGTAGGGATAACAGGCACCAAGCAAGTCAGCAGAACACATTACATTAGCCCTCAAAGCTTTGAAAATAATCTGTTCTCTGAGATAATTTACACAATAGCCCTGCCCTCCAGACTGTTGTTATTGGCCACAGTCTCTGGATTCTGAGTGGAGGCCCTTGGCCCTGAGCTTCAGCTCCGCCTTCCAGGCTCACTGGGAAGGCAACTCTGCTCCCTTGGCTTTAGGCACACCATTCTCCTAGTTCATCAGAGTGACAACTCCACCCTTAGAAACACCAGAGGCCATGGCTCCACCCTTTGAAACCCCTGAGGTCATGGCCATACCTTTTGAAACTGAGGCAGCTCAGTTTCTTGTGTTTCTTGTCTCTTCAGCTTCTGCTTCCTGTGGTCTCTAGGCCATCGGGCCTCACGCCTGCATCTGCCCTGCTGGGATAAGTGCTCCAAAGCTTGGTAGTTCCACCAATAAGTGTCCAGAGGCACCCTGTTCTTCCAGGAATCCTTCTGTGCACAGGCACTCAGCTCTCTCGCTCCATGGGTCGGCAAGCTTAGCTCTACCAACAAGTGCCTGGAGGCACCCCACTCCACCAGGAAGCCTCCTGGGCACAGGCACTCAACTCCCTTGCTTTGTGGGTCAGCTCCAGCACTGTCTCACACTGGTCTCCTGGTTTTGCTGCTGCTGGTTCTCTGCTGCTGCCCCTCCTCTGCTGGTGCAGGTTCTCTGCTGCTGCAGGTTCTCTGCTGCTGCTGGTCCTCTGCCACTGCTGCACCTCTAGCCATTCACAGTTTCAAAACTGCTTCCATATTTTAGGTATCTTTTAGAGCAGCACCCCACTCTCTGTACCAAATTCTGTCTTAGTCATCTAGTGCCACTATAACAGAAATACCAAAAGTGGATGGCTTTTAACAAAGAGAAATTTACTCTCTCACAGTCTGGTAGGCTACAAGTCCAAATTCAAGGCATCAGCTCCAGGGGAAGGCTTTCTTTCTCTGTCGGCTCTGAAGGAAGGTCTTTGTGATACATCTGTCTTCCTTGGTCTGGGAGCATCTCAATGCAGGAACCTCAGGTCCAAAGGATGCCTTCTGCTCCTGGCACTGTTTTCTTGCTGGTATGAGGTTCCCATGTGTCTCTGCTTGCTTCTTTCTTTTATATCTCAGAAGAGATTGGCTTAAGACACTATCCAATCTTGCATACCTCATCAGTATAACTGCCTCTAATCCATCTTATTAGATCATAGTGATTGAATTTACAACACCTAAGGAAATCACATCAGATTACAAAATGGTACACAATTATACAATACTGGGAATCATGACTCAGCCAAGTTGACATTTTTTGGGGACACAATTCAATCCACGGCACACAGATTCCAGCTTTCACAGGTTTTACGTAGTTTTTAGTATTTAGTCAATGATTCAATGATACCTCCAGCTTTTTCTCTGTGAAGTTATTATATTTTACACTGAGTGAACCCAGATGTTATTATATATATATGTGTATATATATGCGTATATGTACACATACACACGTATATATCATCCTTTACTGCACTTTCTATTTGAATTTCTAATATATTAATTCTCAGTTTGTTAGAACTGTATAATATGGAGTAAATATAACTATAAAAATGACCTTTAAAAAAGCTCCAGTCCTTGTCTCCTTGCGTCTCTTTTTGTGATGTTAGTAGCCTTTGGAAAGCATTAGGTAGATACATTAATATATTAGGAGTAGCAAATGCTTATAGCCTAGTTCAGTTATTCCTTCTTCATTTATTAGTTAAACAATATTTCAAGATAGAGAAATATTCTTTCATTAACCATGTTGTTACTCAGTGGCAACTTACATAGAAAAATCAAAATGTTTGGCTTTTGTTCAGTTTATTTACCAGTTTTTAAAGTAATGTTTTCTGAAAAAGTGAGCAGTAAGTATATTTTGTCATTATGATATCTTAATGTTAGTAGCCTTGTGTATGAACAAATTATCTGATTTTTGACAGTGGAAGCCTATGCAAGTTGGTTTCTAAGTCCCTTTGATATGTTCCTAGGAGACATTAAGAGCTTCCTTGTTTTCTGGTATGATAAGGATCACCTCGATGGCAACAAGTTTGTGAGTAGACTTACTAAAATGATAGAGAAAAATGAAAACATAGGTCCACATAAAAAGCTGTATATGAAAGTTTCTAGTGGCTTTATTCATAGTGTGCCCAAATTGAGAATGGCCCAGATGTCCGTCAGCTGGTGAATTTCATACAATGGAATACTGAATCTTCAGCATAAAAAGGAGCTGACTATTGATACATGCAGTAGCATGAGTGAATCCCAAATACATTAGGCTAAGCAAAAGAAGTCAGACTCAAAAGGCTACATGCTATCTGATTTTTCTGGAATCAGAAAAGGTAAAACTATAGGGAAATAGATTAGTGCTTGCCAAGGGTGGTGTGTAGGGAAGGGAGTAACTACAAAGGGTTAGAAGAGAACTTACTGAGGTGATGGAAATATCCTGTAGTGTAATTGTGGTGGTAATTACATAGATGTGTGGGTTTGTCGAAATTTGTAGCATATACACCTAAAATGGTGAATTTTATTATAAGTAAATCATATCTGAATAAATCTCAAAAAAGGTAATAGGGGAACTGTAAAAATGGCATGGGGGCAGTGTCTGACCTCCTCCAACCCCACAATGGGGAAGGAGAACCCAAATCAACCGCACAAGGCTGACTCCCATGAGGGTGGAGGCCAGACAAGCCACCTCTCGCTGCCGTCTTTACTAGTTCTGACACCAACTGTCCCTCACACAACACTCTATACTTCTCTGCTGGTTTGATAATTCATTGCAATGGCCACACAGAACTCATAGACCGTACTCACAAATATGGGGTTTATTAGGGGAAGTAACAGATTACAATTCATGTTCAGGAACACTCAGGACACAGTTTTTCCATCAGGACAACCTCTTCCCAGCTGTGCTCACAGGTACTCCTCTTCCTGGCCCTAGGCCTCTGCCCAAAGGCACTCAGCTTTCAATCTCTGTGGGCTGGGAAGCCTACCGTGCAGTCTTCTGCTGCTGGGTCTCAGCTGCTGGGTCTTTCCTGATACCGCTGCTGGGTCTTTCCTGACACCGCTTCTCACAGTCTTCAGGGTTACAGCTTGCTCTCTCTGTCTCTGTCTCTCTCTTTTGCTTGCTCTATCTCTGTCTTTCTGTCTGTCTGTCTCCTGCTTCCAGGAACTTCTCAGTGCATGGATCCTGGGTCCAAAGGACACGCTCTCTGCCCCTGGCTATTCTTCCTTGGTGGTGGTAGGATCCTCTCTCTGCTCTGGAATTGGCTCTCTATTAAGGCAAAGCTGACCAGTCTCCTGGTAGGCCACAATTAGCCTATCACACAGTCCCACCCAATCACCTGGGTAGGAGTTACAAGACCGTGGGTAGAAGGCCACACAAAAAACAGTCCATTACGCCGCAGGGACCTATAGATTAAAAGAGAAACGGCAACCGGTTATAATGTATAAAATTTATTTATCCTGATTTCCTGTTAAAATAAATTAAGACATAAGAGATTGTCATGGATTGACTTGTGTCCCTCAAAAAATGTGTGTAGCAACTTGGCTGGGTCATGATGCCCAGTATTGTATGATTGTGTTATCTGATGTGATTTCCTTATGTGTTGTGAACTCTATCACTATGATGAGAATTATATGTGATCTCCTTATGTGTTGTAAATTCTGTCACTGTGATGACGTTACACTGATGAGGTTGACAAGATTAGATAGTGTCTTAATGCAATCTCTTTTGAGATATAAAAGAGAGAAGCGAGCAGAGACACATGGGAACCTCATAGCACCAAGAAAGCAGTGCCGGGAGCAGAGCGTGTCCTTTGGACCTGAGGTTCCTGTGCAGAGAAGCTCCCAGACCAAAGGAAGATTGATGACACACACCTTCCTCCAGAGCCAACAGAGAAAGCATTCCCCTGGAGCTGATGCCCTGAATTTGGAGTTGTAGCCTACTGGACTGTGAGAGAATAAACTTCTCTCTGTTGAGGCCATCCACTTGTGGTATCTCTGGTATAGCAACACTAGATGACTAAGACAGAGATACTAAAAACTGACTAGATATTTGAAGATATTAAGGAATTACTGTTTATATTAGTGAATTAGGATACTATGTATTAAAAACGATTCTTATCTTAAAAATACATACTAAATTTTTTACAGATGAAATGATACAATGACTAATTTGCTTTGAAGAAATCATGCAATGAGGAAGTAGTTGTATGTGTATAGATGAAACAAGATTGGTCATGAGTTGGTAATTATTGAAACTGGGTTATGAGTACATGAGGATTCATTATACTGTTTTCCCTACTTTGTATGTTTGAGATTTTTCTATAAAAATTGAATTATAGCCATGTGTTGGAATCAACTCCACAGCAACTTTTTTTTTTGGATGTTAGTGAATAGATTTTAACAGTACTAAATGAATACAATGTGTAAATAGAGTAAATAGACTTGAAGCACTTACTGATGTAGATCAAAGACTACAGCCTTTGATATGGATTACACTTCAACATAAAACAAAAATCCTCACAACTAGACCAGTAAGCAACATCATGACAAACCTCTTTAAAACGTTAAAAAGCAAAGATGTCACTTTGAGGACTAATGTGTGCCAGACCTAAGCCTTGATATGTTCAGTTGCCACATATGCATGTGAAAGCTCGACAGTGAAAAAGGAAGAATGAAGAATTGATGCATTTGAATTAATGGTGTTGGTGAAGAGTATTGAATATATCATGGACTGCCAGAATAATGAAGAAGTAAAGCCAGAATGCTCCTTAGAAGCGAGGATGTCTAGACTTTGTCTCAAGTTCTTTGGACATGTTATTGGGGGGATCAGTTCATGGAGAAGGACATCATGCTTGGTAAAGTAGAGGGTCAATGAGTAAGAGGAAGACCCTCAATGATATGCATTGACACAGTGGTGGCAACATTGGGCTCAAACATAGCAACGATTGTGAGGATGGCACAGGGCCAGGCAGTGTTTCCTTCTGTTGTACATAGGGTTGCTATGAGTCCGAGCTGTCTGGACGGTACCTAACAACAACAGAGTTTACCCCAGAAAGAGATAGCTTCATTATTTAACAATGTATAAATTAAAAGTATCCTCAAATAAGAAAAATAATAGACTATTTATAGTAGATGTTAAATAGCAGATGCCACATAACCTATTTACCCAGATCATTATTTTCTAAACAACAAATAGAAAAAGCAAACAAAAAAACTTTCTAAACAAGATAAATAACTAAAATACATGCTGAGTTACCAAGACATTGTTTCTCTGAGTGTGGTCTATGGTCTACTGCAGTCTGGGGCATTTGGGGGTGCTATTTAAAAATAAAGAGCTGTTAACCATTGTCATAGGGCAACATGGGTACTAACTGTTAAATGAGAAGCTATTTTGTTCTATAAGCCTTCATTTAAAGTGAGAATAGCAGTACAATTGGAAGAGCATAGTCGATGTCACTGAACTGTGCATGTAGA
>NW_004444165.1:1292274-1397975 GCF_000243295.1 Trichechus manatus latirostris | reverse complement strand
TAAGCCTTCACCTGAAGTACAATAAAAAGTAAAAAAATAAAAAAATAAATTTCAGGGAAACTTAAAAAAATAAAATAGTTGCTGAATCCTGGGCTCTATGTATATACTTGCTGGAAACACACAAAAAACCTCCCCAGTTGATTACAGTTTATCTTCCCAGCCTTCATTTCTATTCTCCTACTCCTCCAGACACAATCCTTGACCCTACTCCCTGCCCTAGCCACTAAGCACCTATGTAGTCATATCTCAGTTACTTAATAGAAAACATTTCTTCTGAAAAAAAAAAATTCTCACCACATCTGGCTGAAGATAGCTGCATTCTAGCCCAGCTCAAATTGCACATCCTTCGTGAAGTGTTCACAGACCTCTTTTCCCAACCTTAAAAAAAAATGCGTTGCCATGGAGTCAGTTCTGATGCAAAGCCACCCTATAGCCTATGTTAATTGCTAGGATATTATTTTAGAATTTAACAGATTATGAACTAATTATTTCTCTATGTGACTACCTTTTTGACCAGATTATGAGCTACTTTTGGTCAGGGAAAAAGAAGCATTGTTTTTATTTATTTATTCATTCATTTGTTTATGTCAATTAGCATTAAGTATACTACCTAGCATGTGTGATACTAATGTAGTCTATGCTTTACAATAGTAGGTTTATGCAAAATGAATTTTCTTCTTTTCTAATCATGGAAGGGCATTAATAACAGAAAAAATGTGGAAGTCAGCTTTAACATGATTTTTTTTCTTGAAAATGATATTATAAAAAAGACTATGAAAGTGGGAAAAATGTAAAAGTGGTTATTATATCAATGAAAAATATGCTATTAAAAATGACTTTGTTAAATCTCAATTATTCAATTTTGTATTTTATTTAGCTTTGTTAAGCACAGCTATACATATTTTAAAAATTAATTTGTAACCGCCTCATGCATTTCATCATTACTTAATATTATTAAGGATTATATACTAATATTTAATATATATATAAATTAATTCAGAAAGTAATGCACCTTATTAAAGCTAATGCAACTAATATTAGCAAGGGTAGTTAACATTAATGATCTTAATAACTTTAACGTAGTTTTGCATCATTGAGAAACTCATGCAGGTTTTTTTATTTAATTTCAGTTGTGTTGCTTGATACAACAACTGTGCTGGGAGAGCTAGGATGGAAAACATATCCATTAAATGGGGTAAGTTTAAATGTCTTTAAAAAAATTGTCATCCTTGTTAGGATATTAGGGTCTGTTATAATAAAGGAACAGTGCATCTTCAACTCTATTTGGGATGAATTTTGACATATAACTTAAGCCCCCCATAAGGTTAAAATGCAGTTCGAACTGGTTAGCAATGAGAATTGTCTGTAAATTAAACATCTTTGCTTTCCTCTAAATTAGTAATTATTTGTTAATATAGTATTTATATGTGCAGTAACCTGGTGGTGCAATGGTTAAGCACTTGGTTACTGACCAAAAGGTTGGTTGTTCGAATCCACCCAGCAGCTCTGTGGGAGAAAGTCCTGGCGATCTGCTCTGTAAAGATTACAGTCTAGAAAACCCTATGGAGCTGTTCTACTCTGACACATGGGGTTGCTGTGAGTCAGAATTGCCTCATCAACACTCAACAACAACAACAGTAATGTTAGAATACTTCCCACATAAATATTTTCTTTAGAAGTAAATTTCTATATGCAAATTCAAGATGCTTTTCTATATATGTGTTTAATAAATTTGGTAATCTCAATGAGTGCGTGTAAACAAACTTTAGATTATTATAACATCAATCAATCAATCAGTATTAATTTAGTTTTTATTAGAAACTGTGAGTTCGTTCAACCCGGGTATATTTTTTGAACTTAGCAAAAGGATACATTGTGAGTAGGTTTTCCTTAGTTCTGAGTACCATATTTTTATGCAAGTAGCACATGCCTTCTGTGTTTGCCAACTGCATCCTCCCCCCATGAGGTATTTTCATAAGTGCCCTATGCTTGTTCTTTTTTATAGCAACATGTTAAAAGAAAATTGGCATAGTGGTGCTTATGAAAATACCTTGCGATGGGAGGACAAGGTTGGCAAACAGACGTAGAAAGCATGTGGTATTTGCGTAAAAATACAGTCGTCGTTTTTGAAAGGCTTATAAAGATATGCAGTGTAGGTAGTGCAGTTTTTCAGCTGCTGACATTTTAGCTATATTTATACTTGATTTTTTATCTGTTTTGATATGTTTTGTATCATTTTTACATTGCAGTGTATTTTTACGTTTTTTTCCCTGTTAGGCCAAAATAAAAGCCTAGGGTAGTTTACAAAGCCTTTTAATTTAATTTTTGTCGATTTAAACAAAATGTTCAAAAATAGAGTCAACTACTTTTAGATATACTTGGGTTAGCTTTTCTTTCTTTTCTTAGAAATTTTATTTTTCTCATCACATTCTTAGTTGATATTTTTCCATTATTTCTTCATTGTGTCTATAAATTTAATTCTGAAAGAAATTGAATCAAACATGTTTCATCTTTTTAAAAATCTTTGAAATATTTCTGTTTGAATATGACATTTTATGTTAAGTTATTCATTAAGCATGTGTATTTTTAACTAAAAAGCCTTATAAAGAGTTAAATCATCCTTTATTTGTTTAACAGGCAATTTGCTTCTTTAGATTTGTTTGTTTTATAGTCTGTGATTTTATTTTTTCTGAAATTTTTATTTTATTCCATAGAGCTCTCATCACACCATTCCTTAGAACAATGTTCTTTTAAACTATGATTATGCTTTCATCTTCATTATCTTATTTCCATTAAGATGAATAAACATAAGTATTTGTTTAGTGTATTAAGTAGGTCACATTTATCATAACTACTTTCAAGAAATGAATGAAACTCTTCCCTAGAGTATTCTTCCAAGATATAAGGATATCCTTTCCTCAGTAGACAAAAGAAGTTGTAAGAATTTACCTACAATTAAGTAGTTTAGAAACCCCATTTTTCTATTCTGTGAAAAAAAAATACAAAAATGTTAAGATCATGTCACCAGTGGTGTTATGAAGTCAAAGAATCATGTGAGGAATAGCAAGCATTAAACCCCTGCTGTAGTGATTGTGTTTATCTTTATCAGGCTGCATTTCAGAGCAGACTGGTAATCAGGAGACACAGGGACTTACACAGTCACAAAGGAACTGGCTGCTATGATTTTTCTAATGATTTTGACATAAAATATCATTATTATCACAATATGATGAACATATTTTATAACAGATGTAGATGAAGCTATATGAATTAGACAAAACAGGTGAATCAAAGGGAACAACATAAAACAGACTACATAAATACGTTGTTTTAAAAACCTACAACTTCTGTTTTTCTCTTTTATTGAAGGTTAGATTATTGGTAATAATGAAGCTTTAATTAATGCTATTCATAGGTTAAAACAAGTAAGAATATAGTAAGGATGAAGAACTTTGACAAAAGTGTACCGAAAATGTCAAGAATGAAACTAATCTATACATCAATATAGTTTAATAGAGCTACAGAATCCATTAGTTTATAAAATTTAAATCAGCATGTATATCTGATTGTTAAAATTCTTATTATACTTACTGAACATTGTATAATTTTTTTCAGGTTCTCAGACTTATTGCATCATGCTAATCTGAATGGCCATTTTAACAGCTTTTTTTTTTCCCCCCCCAGAAACACTATTCAGTTGTTTTTTATAAACGTATCATGGGTAGAAAAGACAAGCAGATTATATAGTTGGCAGTTTTATGATGTAAAGTATATCTGGTTTTCATGTGAATAAATTGTTTCCTAGGAATTACGTTATGACTGGCAAAATTTTATTTCCTTTAAAGATTGAACTAAGAGATATTTTTGAAGTCATTATGATGTACTATGTAAAATATAGGTGATTTAATAAATGATTTTATAGACTTGTTTAACTTAAAATGGCCTTTCAGTGGCAGTATCTTGCTGATGTTGTTCCAGGGTTTGTTGTTACGTGTTGTAGAAGCTATTCGGACTCATAGCAACCCTATATGACAGAGTAGAACTTCCTCATAAGGTTTCCTTGACTGTAATGTTTATGGGAGCAGAGCACCAGGTCTTTTGTTCTACTGAGTGGTTGGTGGGTTGGAATCACTAACCTTTTGGTTAGGAGTGGAGTGCTTAACCATTGTAACACCAGGGCTACTGTTACAGGGGTAGATATTCACAACATAACTATGTATAAAACCATTATTGGTCATTTGAATAGGAGGCAAGCCTAGTTAGTGAATATGGAAAATAAGGAGTCTTGACAAAAATGACTTTTTTGGCTTGCAGAAATGAACACAGATTGTATTAGTTTTCCGAAAGCATATTCTCAACTCTCATTTGTGGAAAGATTATAAATATACTTACTTTCTTTTAATCATACTATAGAATTCAGTTTGACAAATTGCTATTCTGTGTGCCTGTGGACCAACTGCCCATTAGTGTGTTTAAGACAGATTTTTCTACACTCGAGCAGTACTGTAGTACAGAGATAATCTTACATAATATTAAGGCCAAATAAAGTGTCTTCAGGTAGTTTTTTAATAATGTTTTGTGAATAATAAAATGAGAGATTAATTTTAGTCAGGGAATATTGGTGTGGGGGCAGGGGGTGTATCAGCTTTGTCTTATAAAATGTGATGGAATTTCATCTGGGCAGCAAAAGAAGATAGAACATAGCTTCTAGGCAAAGGGAGTGGCTTGAGCAGAGGCACAGGAATGTCACATGTGTGCATTAAGTTTCAGGAATTTTGACAATCATTTGTCTGGCAGGAATACAAAGGAATGGGGGAGTATGGTGGGAAATAAAACCATAATCATTGCCTGAAGCCAGATTGTGGAACACTTAGAATTTCAGTAACTTATTTAATCTAGATAGTGCATTCTCAGTCCCAGGAAGTGAAAGTAAAAACTTTGTGTATTTACTTAAATAACAGAAGGTTACTGAAAGTTTCTTGTGTTCAAGATGTTTGGGAAAAAAAGTCCTCTTATAAAATTGGAAGGAAGGGATACTCAAAATATAGGTGACACGACATTATTGATATGTTGAGAACAGAGTAAATTCAACAGTTGTATCTGTATAGAGATTGACGATTTTAGAAGAGATTTGAATGTGTCAGAATTTGTGAATTAATGGTGGTAATTCTTAACGCTGTGCTGTCACTTTCTGATGTCAACTTTATGTCTGTGTAATTAAAAGCTTGTAGGAACTTTATCCTATAAGTGTCTCTTCCATCCTTATTTGTCAACACAATAGAGTAAGATAATAAAATTATGATAATCTAGGGTAGTAGCTAACAGATTGCCATGATAACCGGTGAAAGAAAGTTGCATGAATAAAATTTTTGGCTTAGCAGTATAGAAGTTATGAAGTGTTTTCACAAACATTAAGTATAGACCCTATGCCTTGGCTTTTCTATTTGCAGTGAATAACAACCCAAATCCACTGCTGTCTAGTCAATTCAGCTGATAACCAGTTTATTGAAAATCTTACTCTGTACAAAACCTAAGGACCCATTTAAATTTTGAAAATCTCTCGGGAAGGTCTAGTTGTGTTTAAAAAGTCATGCTGTTTTTAATGCTAATGAGAAAACAAAGAAACATGAAATACACTGCTTGTGCAATAGCTTTTACAAAAGAAGAAATTAAAATATTTATCTCCTGGGTTTATTCCTGTGATTTGATAATGCTATGAAAGGAAACGTATATAAATTTTCTTGAAACGTTGAGCTCTCATGACTACTCTTTTACTTTTGGTATTTTTCTTTTTATTCAACGCCAGTATATAGCATTGCAAATTGAAGGTAAAATACAATTATAATAAGAGGACCTGTAGTTAGATGTGATATTCAGTATCTTTAAAAACCCATTATAGATTGGGGTCCATTCAGTGCCATCCAGCAGTGGGTATGCCATATTGGGGGTTCTTGGCTTAATATTAACTCTAATAACTGTTTTGTGAACCAGTTTTTTCTATTTTGAATTTTCTATTGATACCATGTGTTTTCATTAATGGAAGCATGCTGAATCATTGAGTGTGCCTGAATTTTTGGTAAGTAGTTTGGATTTTTTTTCTTGCTCCCTCCTACAAGCCTAACTTAAGTGTTTAGTGGTACATATGAAGTACCACTAATTATGCCCCAGAGTCTCCACTGGGGTCTGTTGTTACATATGTGTTAACAAATAACAATTTTCAAAATTTCTATTTTTCCTACCAAAAATTTAGCCACCTCATACAGTACCCTGTAAAAACAGTAATTTGTGGCATGCGCCCGTTACTTCCTTTTCAAACAGTCATAAAGGCCCCTGCCTTGTGGCAGCACACACTGTCATTGGTGCAGAAGCTTCCCAGTAAACCTTCAGAGGAAAAGGGCTTGGTGCCTAGAGGTACCCGTGAGCACAGAAGGGATAATAAGTCACCGCTAATAATCAGAAAAAGAAAAGAATTTGTAAAATATTTTTAAAAAATCATGATTTAAAAACATCTCTTGTTTCCTTTGAGCTTTAGTAATCATGTTTGTTATCTCTTAGTATTTAATAATTTGGTAGCCACATCCTAGTTATTATGGGTACTTATACCTGAATAAAACTTGATAGTTAAAATATAGCATTTAATAATAACAATAATTCCCTAAGATACAAAATTTATACTTAAATTACAAATACTTAATGTTAACGGAAGGAACTTATTTTTAAGCATTATATCAACTCATGTGAAAGGATAACTTCACCATTTATTTTTAATCATTGTAATATTTTGAGTAAGAAAATTAAAGATATTGTCCCACATACTTTTTTTTCCATTCTCCTCTTTTAACTACGAGGTTAAAAAAAAAAACCATTGCCGTCGAGTCGATTCCAACTCATAGCGACCCTATAGAACAGAGTAGAACTGCTCCATATGGTTTTCAAGGAGCAGCTGGTGGATTTAAACTGCCAGCCTTTTGGTTAGCAGCTGAACACTTAACCACTGCACCACCAAGGCTCCAACTATGAGGTAGTTAAGTTTAAAAACTCATCTTTTATGTATATATGATGGGTCAGATATTTGTTATATAATATAGTGTACATAAATACAGGCACTCCAATATTCAAAACCAAATTTCCTTTTCAACAGTCATGTTCATTTTAATCAAAAATTAAGAAAAATTATTAATATTAAGAGAAAAAGGGGCTAAGTATTAGTTTTTATTTTTTGTTAATGATGACAACTAGAGATTGGAAAGCTTTGTTTTCCTCAAATGGTAAATACTTGTTTTGTATAAACCAGAAAAAAAAAAAAAACCATTGCCATCAAGTCAATTCTGACTCATAGCGACCCTACAGGACAGAGTAGAACTGCCCCATAGAGTTTCCAGGGAGCACCTGGTGGATTTGAACTGCTGACCTTTTGCTTAGCAGCTGTAGCACTTAATTACTGCGCCACAAGGGTTACCAAAAAAACCTGTTGCCATTGAGTCGATTCCGATATATTTTGCATGCTGTGGCTTAGATGATTGTTAAGGCTTGAGTAATGCAAGAATCATGAAAGATATGTGGTCTTCACTGTTAGACATAGTGGATTGGTGTAAGGAAATTTAACCTGAAATAGTTTGGAAAATAGGGATGCATGTCTAAATAATTTAGGGATTCATGTTTAAATAAAAGTTATGGATGAACCTGGGAACCAGTGATTTTTTTTTTTTTTAAATAAGTGGAGGTATATACTATAATTAAGTGGTGTAAAAAGATACACTGTTCAATAAATCAGAGCACATCAAATCCAAATATCACTTCTTTAAAGATAAAAAATCAAAGATTGAATGTATTTATACTAGAGAATGGAATATCTACTAATAAATAATTTCCATTTTATGTTATAATTTCTGTGTTTCATATAGTAAGGAGCTAAAACCTCTACATTGAATTTTGATTCATTTTATAATACGTTGAAAATATCCAAAACTACCATGTATATCTTTGAATTTTGAAAATATAAACTTTGGTGGTAATTTATGATGCTAAAACTGGATTGGCTTAGTTATTGTTTTCAAAACTGACATCTATATAATTTTTCTTCTGAGAAACTTTACAAACATATGGTAGTTTTCTAAATATGCATATTAATTTTAATCATAGTGTTTCATATTTCAGTGAAACACATTAGATTTTATGAATTGATCCATTATTTGATAATCTAATGGATAGATTTGGACTTAAATATATACTTTATAGATAATGACTGGCACAGAGCAATGATCTAAACGCACATTTCTTTAATATTAGTGTTTATGAGCAATTTAATAACTGTGTGATGTTAAGGTTTATCTACACAAGGGATACTAAATAGTACCCATCTCGTTAGATTATTGTGAGGATAAACTGGTTTAATACGTGTGAAGAACTTAAAAGAATGTCTGGCTCATAATGAGAACAATATAAATATCATCATCATCACCATTATTATTAGGAATACTGTGGCGACCCTAAATATTTTGAAGAAATGGCATATCTGGAGATTTTCCTGTAGGCTTCTTTCTTCCTTGCTTTTTCCTGAATCACATTTTCATCACATATCATACACTTTGTCTCCAGCACCACAAACAAAAATTAATTACATTTTCAACCATCACAGATATTATATAATTGGCTGAAATATGTGCTTAGTTTCACCAGTCATCATATTATTTAATTTTCACTGAAGTTTTCTTTTTTGCAATGAACTGTCATGGAAATTTTCACGTTCTCTTCACTTCAATCACTATCAACAGCGGTTGGCTTTATTTTCAAGCCCATTTAATCTAAAAATAATAGATCAAACTTCCATGCCTTTGTTTACATGACATTATTATTATTATTATTCCTTATAAATCAATAAAAAAGGACTTCAGTGCTGTCCTGTGGAGTGCAGGTTGAGCAGTGGACCATGACACTCTCAGGAGCTTGTTGAAATTTAGTTCTCATATCTTGGTTTCACAGGAGGCACAGTGTAAATTTCTGACCTATAATATTCAAATTATATTGAGTCATGAGTCTCAAAAATGCATCTATGTTAATTTTTCTTGAAATTAATTTATAGATAATGCAGTTCTTATTTAACTCTTAATGATGTATTTTTTCTTTCAAAATGTTTGAGCTATACCTGAAGAAGAAATAAATTTGAATGTGTGAGTTCATTAAAAAAGAGTGCAGAAAAGTAACTAAGGTACCATATATATCTATTGCTGTAAAAACACTGTGAAACAAATCATCCTGGAATTTAGACACTTAAAACAAAATGTACTTACTACTGTTCATAGGTCTATGGATGATCTGGGCCTGAGTGGTCTTTCTGGTTTTGGCCAGGCCAGGCTGATCTCACTAGACTTATTCTCTGTTAGCTGTCAGGTATAATGGGGAAAGGCAGGTCTAGAATGATCTTCTCTGAAATGGCTGGTCTTCACAACCTTCAGAAGACTATACTACTCTGGATTTGTTCACATTGTGATGGCAGAGATCCAAGATAAAGTGAAAGCTCCCAAGGCCTCTAACACAGATTAAAAAAATAACAGTTGCAGTTGAGTGGATTCCAACTCACAGTGACCCCGTGTGTGTCAGAGTAGAACTGTGCTCTATAGGGTTTTCAGTGACTGATTTTTCAGAAGTAGATCACCAGGCCTTTCTTCTGAGGCACCTCTGGGTGGACTTGAACCTCCAGTATTTCAGTTAGCAGCCAAACACATTAACCATTTGCACTACCCAGGGATTCCTAACATGGATTCAGTAGGTGGGGAAATAGACTCCGTCTCTTGATGGAAGGACCTGAAAAGTCGTATTGTAAAGGTCATAGCTACAGGGAAAGTTGGAGAATCTGGGCATTTGTTCTAATCAGTCATAACAGATAATAAGCATATATTGAAGCCATTATGAATTACATAATGAGTAACAAACAAAAGGGCAGATTGACCAACCAGTACAAAAGAACCAGAAAGAAATAGAGCTCAATATATGTAAAAATGCAGTGTCTGATAAAAGAGTTATTCTATTAAATGAAGATAATAAGTGTTTAGTAAAAGCTGTTTTTTCAAGTAGCTACAGATTTTGAAAGAAAAGACTATGAATTCTTACTAGCACAATACTAGATGAAATGAAAGGGTAAAATACAGACTATTTTCACCTTCTGTTTTCTCAGCCATTTACTTGAAGACCTATTTCATCCATGTAAATTTCATTTTACACCAAGCTTGGTGTTCTTCCTTGATTTCTTATTCTTAATATTACTTAAACACATTGTGTCAGGTGACCTGTATCAAACCTGTATCACAACTGTTCACCGTAACACAAAATAAACTGTGTAAATAGAAACTACAATGGAATTTTAGAGCAACTCAGTTCATGATTGTACTATAGGGAACTCTTTGCCTGCAAGAGTCTCTAGTATGATATGCAAATGTTTATATTCTGACTACATATAGTGTAGTCTGTACTCAAGAGTAGAAACAAAATAAGTTACAAACTAACAAAATAGATTACTGGCATTGAACCATTTATGTTGTGTTAAACAACCAGGGATTTCCAGTCAACATGGAAAGGTGCAGATACATGCACCTTAGCCACCCCCTGACAACAAAGAATCGAAAAATGAGTAAAACAGACACAAAAAATGACCTCAGATACCGGAACATCAAATGGGGAGTTGAAGAAGCAAGCTGAGACCAACTGGAAGGAGAGGCCGAATGAGGCCAGTAGGAAAACAGACTCATGATTCAACCACACCCTGTTAGCTGGCCCGGAGCAGCCTGACCATTTTGGGATGGCATTTGAAAAACAACCTGGAGTGAGGAACCCAGGAAAGCAACCACGGGGAAAGCACAGCTGGTGGAAGAGATTCTATGCAAGCAACCCTGGAAAGAAACGACAAGGTGGGCAGAACGTGGCCAGGGATGGCGCACCCCTGAGGAGGGGCATTAAGGCAGTGATATAGCTTTGAAACCAGGGAACCAAGGGGAAGTGTCTGTGGAGCAAAGCGAGACAGACTGAGTCATCAGAGCCTTAGAGAAGGAGAAAGTGTAGGCAGGGTGTGCACATTTGTGGGAGAGTAAAGGGGAGGACAATGGCAATGGGTTTGGTTTGGTTTTTGGTAAAGGGGAGGATCAGAGGGGCAGATGAAGAGAGCTCCAGCTTGTCTGGTGAGTGCAAGAAGGGAGGGAGATAGGAATTAGTGCAGGGATTGCTTGTTGGTGGGGGCAGCTGGCCATTTATGTGGGACACACCCAGCGAGAAGTCAACACACAGAGTGACAAGTTCAGCCACCTCACCCCTCCCCCTGCCAAGAACCAGATCTGTGCAGGCAGTTGTCCCCTCCTGTTCCTGCTGGCTCCCCTTTGCTCCTTTCCCTTCCCAGACATGCCTGCCATCTGCATTAATGTGTGCCCTGAGGTGCAAGAGACCTAAGCCAAGGCATACAAGCCCAGCCCCGCCCACCACCCCTCCCTGAAGTGCAGGAGGCCAACAAAGATGCACATGTGCTGATGCACATAAACTTGTTTACACTTTCCACCCCTCCCTGAGGCAGACCATCTTTGCAAACCTGAGCTGGCTTCACTTCATCCCTCACCCCATCCTGGACATTCAGGCCTCTGCCCCTTACCTCTACTGCCCACAAACCCCTCCTAGCTGAGCAAGACTCCATGCCCTGCCCAGCCAACATCCTCCTGGCTGAGTGAGACTCCATGCCCTGTCCTACCAACCACCCAACCCCTGCTGAGCAGGACTCTGCTCCCTGCTGTGCCAGTCCCTCCCTGGCAAAGCGAGATTCCATGCCCTTCCTGCCTGCCCCCCTCGGCTGAGTGAGACTCCGTGCCCTCCCCTGCCAACCCTTCCCTGGCTATGTTGACCTCCGCACCTTATTCTGCCTGCCTCTCCCTGCCCCCCATCCTGTGCTTCAGAGGTCACACTAACTGTTCATGGCAATGCAGAGGGAACACATCCCTGCAGAGCTGTGAAAGGATCCTGACCACCCAACACCTTGTGCCTCACATAGGGGAAAAGACCTGTTCACACACCAACAAGCAGTTCTTCCAAGAGAAATCATGCACACCTGATGAAAATGGGAGCTCAGTGTGTGTGCAACCCACCACACCCACCAGTGAGAAGAAAGCACACCTAGCTGACCAACAGCCCCAAACCCATACATGTACCAGATAACTAGCAGCTTCATGGTCATACACAGACCAACACTACAGAACAAAATCAATTGAAACAATACAAAGGAAGGGTAAACAATATTTAAAAAAGAGAAAAGCTAAACCTCCAAATATATCAAAAGAAAAGCAAAACAATACAAAAAAGCAAATAAACATAAAATCAAGAAATATATAAACCAGCATAACAGTACCTTAATGCCTCGAATGCAGCAGTCAGTTACAAATTGTGTGAAGAAACAGGATATGGTGACTCAGGCAAATGAGCAAAATAAAAAGGATGGACGTCTTTTCTGAGGAAGAGCTGATAATAGATCTATCTGACAGGGAATTCAAAAGATTAATAATTAGGTTCACCAAAGAGATGAAAGGAAAACACAGAGAAAACCCTAGAAGAATTCAGGAATACAAGAACAAAATGACAAATTCAACAGACAAATAAAAAGCATACAAAAACAACAACTAGAAATTCAGAAGATTAACAATGACATATCAGAAATAAATAGCTCAATGGAAGGACACTGAAGTGGAATCAACTCAATGCAAGAAAGAATCAGCAAAATAGAGGAGAAACCCCTTGATACTAACTTGTTTATGAAACAATCAGAAAAAAAGGCTGAAGAAAAATGAAGAAGGCCTGAGGGTTATGTGGGACACTATCAAGAGGAATAATATACACATATTAGGAATTCGAGAAGGAAAAGTAAGATAGAAGAGTACAGAGAGAATGTTTGAAGACATACTGGCAGAAAACTTTGTCAGTGTCATGAGAAATGTGAAGATTTCCATCCAAGAAGCTCAATGGACTCCATACAGGATAGACCTCAAAAGAAATTCACCAAGACACATGTAGTCAAATTTTTCAGAACCAAAGACAAAAAAAGAATTTTGAGGGAAGCATGAAAAAGCAAAATATCATCTACAAAGGGGACTCAATAAAAATAAGCACTGATTTCTTGTCATAAACCATGCAAGCAAGAAGGCAAGGGAATGACATATACAAAGCCCTGAAAGAAAAGAACTGCCAACCAAGAATCATGTATCCAGCAAAACTGTGTTTCAGAAATGAGGGTGAAATTAGTTTCTTCCCAGATAAACAGAAATAAAAAGAATTTGTAACCACCAGACCAGCCCTACAAGAAATATTAAAGGGAGTTCTTTTGGATAGAAAGCCAATGACATCAGACTACAACCTGAGATAAAGACATTACAACATCACCCAGATACAAAGCCAGGCAAAGACTTCAAAAAGTAAACAAAAGCTACAAAATTGATTAAAGGTGATGAGCGATATAAAGAAGTTAACAATGACGGCTTAAAAACAAAAGGGGGAATGAATGGTAGTTATAGAACTTCCATATGGAGAGAAATTCAAGGAGATCTCAAGATATAACAACTGTTTTAAATTTAGGATGATAAATATAAATTTTTGGCAACTATAAAGAAAAGTAATAAATCTGTACACCAAAACATAGAAAATAAAGAGTAAAAAAGACTCAGCAAACACAAAAGCAATAATAACACATGAAAGGAAAATAAAATATGTGTACGAAAAGAACTCATCACAGAAAATAAAGAAGAATAACAACAACAACAACACAAAACTCCATGAACACCACACAGACACACACATGCAAAGGGAACAAACTCGCAGCAGTAAATCCATGCATATAGATAATTACACTGAATGTAAATAGGCAGAGTGGCAGAATGGATTAAAAAAAAAATGATTCATTAATATGTTGTCTACAAGAGACTTATCTTAGACACAAAGACATAAAAAAGTTAAAAATCAAAGGATGGAAAAATATATACTAAGCAAACAGTAACAAAGAAAGCAGAGTGGCAATATTAATTTCTGATAAAATAGACTATAAGTCAAAATCCAGCATAAGAGACATAGAAGGACACCATATAATGATTAAAGGGTCAGTTCATCAAGAAGATATAACAATTATAAATATTTATACTCCAGTGCCAGAACTCGAAAATTTATAAAGCAAATGCTGACAGAATTGAAGAAAGAAATAAACAGATCTGCAATAATAGTAGGAGATTTTAACACACCATTTTTGACGATGGACAGAACAACTAGAAAGAAAGTCAGCCAAGATACAAAAGACCTAAACAACACTGTCAACCAACTGGACCTCACAGACCTATATAGAACACACCACCCAATAGCAGAAGAATACACATTCTTCTCCACACTCATTTAATGTTCTCTAGAATAGATCATAGTTTAGGCCATAAAGCAAACATCAATAAATGTATAAAAAATGAAATTATACAAAGCATTTTCTCTGACCATGATGGTATGAAACTAGAAATTAGTTACATGAAGAACAAGAAAAATGAATTAAATACATGGAAATTAAATCACATATCACTAAAAAACTGTTGGGTAATAGAAAAAATCAAAAGTGAAATTAAAAAAAATACTTAAACGAAAATGAAAACACAGCATACCAAAACCTTTGGGGTACACCAAAAACAGTGCTCAGAGGGGTGTATAGCAATAAACGCATACATTTAAAAAGAAGAAAAGTCCAAAATAAAAAACCTGACAACTTGGACAAATAGAAAAGGAGGAGCAAAAGAAAACCAAAGCCGGGAGAAGAAAGGAAATAATAAAGATTAGGGCAGAAATAAATGAAATAAAGAACAGAAAAACAATAGAAAGAGTCAACAAGACTAGAAGTTGGTTCTTTGAAAGGATGAATAAAACAAACCACTGACCAAATTGACAAAGAAAAAAGAGGATTCAAATGACCAGAGTAAGAAATGAAATTGGAGACATTACAACAGATCCAACTGAGATAGACGATCATAACAGAGTAATATGAAAAGTACTATATATTCCAACAAATTTGAAAACTTAGAAGAAATGGGCAAATTTCTAGAAACACACTACCTACCTAAACTTTTTAACAAATGGTGGAAAATCTAAATAGACCCATAACAAAAGAAGAGATTGAAGATATCAAAAAACTCCCAACAACAACAAAAAAAGTCCCAGCCCAGATGGCTTCACTGGGGAATTTTACCAAACATTCAGAGAAGAGCTGACACCAATTCTACTCAAACTCTTCCAAAACATAGAAAAGGAATAAATACTCTTCAACTCATTCTGTGAATCCAGCATCATCCTGATACCAAAGCCAGATAAAGACACCACAGAAAAGAAAATTACAGACCAATATCCCTCATGAATATAGATGCAGAAATTCTAAACAAAACTCTAGCTAACAATTCAAAAGCATGTCAAAAAAATCATACCTCATGATTAGGTGGGATTCATACCAGAAATGCAAGGATGGTTCACCATTAGAAAATGAATTATTGTTATTCACTACATTAATACAACAAAGAAGAAGAATCACATGATCATTTCAATTGATGCAGAAAAGGCATATGATAAAATCTAACACCCTTTCCTAATAAAAACTCTCAGCAAAATAGGAATAGAAGGGAAATTCCTCAATGTAATTAAGGGCATATATGCAAAACCAACAGCCAACATTATTCTCAATGGAGAAATACTGAGAGCCCTCCCCTTGAGAACGGGTATGAGAAAGGAATGACCACTATCACCACATTTATTCAATATTGTACTAGAAGTCTTAGCCAGAGCAGTAAGACAAGAAAGGAAAATAAAGGGTATCCAAATTGGAAAGGAAGAAGTAAAATTATCTCTATTTGCAAGCAACATGATTCTTTACATAGAAGATGCCAGAAATTCCACAAGAAAGCTACTGGATATAATAATTCAGCAAAGTGGCAGGGTACAAGATCAACATGTAAAAATCTGTTGTGTTCCTTCACACTAACAAGGAGAGCTCCAAAAAGGAAATCAGGAAAACAATACCATTTATAATAGCCCCAAAAGGATAAAATACCTAGGAATAAACCTAACCAGTGATGTAAAAGACCTATACAGTGAAAACTATAAAACACTAAAGCAAGATACTAAAAGTGACCTTCATAACTGGAAAGACATTCCATGCTTATTGATTGGAAGACTTAACATTGTGGAAAAACCACTACTACCCAAAGTGATCTATAGATATAATGCAATCCCAATCCAAATTCCAACAACATTCTTCACTGAAATAGAAAAACATACCACCAACTTTATATGGAAAGGAAAGTGACCCTGAATAGCCAAAGCAATGTTGAAGAAGAAGAACAAAGCAGGAGCCCTCACTCTCCCTGATCTTAAAACGTGCTATACAGCCACAGTAATCAAAACAGCATGGTACTGGTTCAATGAGAGACACATAGACCAGTGGAATAGAATTAAGAACCCAGAAATAAATCCATCCATTTATGGCAGCTGATTTCAACAAGGGGTCAAAATCCATTCAGTGGGGGAAGAAGCAGTCTCTTTAACAAATTCTGTTGGGAAAACTGGGTATCTGTTTGCAGAGAAATGAAACAGGATCCATACCTAACACCATAAACAAAAACTAACTCAGAATGGATCAAAGACCTAAATGTTAAAGCCAAAACTATAAAGTTACTGGATGATAATATAGGAACAAAACTATGGGACCTAATTTTTTTCAATAATAGATTACCAAACACAACTACTAATGCGCAAACAGCAGAAGACAAGTCAGATAACTGGGACCTCCTAAAAATTAAATACTTAAACACTCATCAAAAACTTCAACAAAAGAGTAAAAAGAGAGCTTACAATATGAAAAAAAGCTTTGGGAATGATATATCTAATAAGGGTCTAATCTCTAAAATACATGGAAAACTTCAACAACTCAACAACAAAAAGACAACCCAGTTAAAAAAATGGGCAAAGGATATGAGCAAGCACTTCACCAAAGAGGACATTCAGGCAACCAACAAACACGTGAAAAGACACTCATGATCATTACCCATTAGAGAGATGCATATCAGAACTACAATAAGATACCACCTTATCCCTGCAAAAATGGCACTGATCAAAAAAACAGAAAGCGCAAATGCTGGCGAGGTTGCAGGGAGATTGGAATTCTTATCCACTGCTGGTGGGGTTGAAAAATTGGTTCAACCACTTTGGAAAACAGTATGGCACTTCCTTAAAAAGCTAGAAATAGAAATACTCCATGATCCAGCAATCCCATTCCTACATATAATACCCTAGAGAACTAAAACTACTGACCTGAACAGATAGATATATACACACTTGTGTTCATTGCACCATTATTCACCATAGCGAAATGGTGGAAACAATCTAACTGCCCATCAACAAATGAGTGGATAAACAAACTGTGGTAGATACACACAATGGAATACTCTGCAGCCATAACGTATAATGATGAGTTCTCAAAATACACTATAATGTGAATGAATCTGGAGGACATTATGCTGAGTGAAATATGTCAATCACAAAATAACAAATACTGTGTGATCTCACTATTATAAAAAGACAAAAATAGGTATACATACAGAAAGCAACATTCTTTGGTGTTTTCCAGGGATGGGAGGGAGAGGGAGGTGGAATCACTAGATAGCAGGTACCTGTTAGTTTTGGTAATGGGCAAGGCCATACGGAATAAAGATGAAGTCAGCACAGCTTGGTCAAGGTAAAAGATGACACTAAAATTATGCAAGAATAAGGGATGATTTTATAAAAACCACAACATACACAATTTTGCAACAATAGTAATAAGCCAAAATCACATGTGGTCACATAGATAGGTATGCGTGCCTATGTATGTATAGGTAAGCACATATGAATATATGGGTACACATGTATAAGTGTTTCTGTAGGCAAATGTATATACATGTTTGTACTGCACATATATTCATATATAAAATAAAGCAATTGGGGTACAGTTATGGATACTTTCTAGATATAACCAAATATCTCATGGGATTAGATTACTGGGTTTGAGGTCTTAAGACCATAATTTCTGGGGATAACTTGGTCAATTGGCATAACGTAGCTCCTAAAGATATTGTTTTGCATCATAGTTTGGTGAGTAGTGTCTAGGGTCCTAAAAGCTTACGAGCGACTAACTATTGGTCTCTGCGTGTCTGGAGCAAAAGAGAAAGGAGGAAACCAAAGACTCAAAGAAGAAACTAGTCTACAGATCTAATAGTTTACGTAAACCATGGCCTCACCTAACTTGAGACCAGAAGAACTAGATGGTGTCCAGCTATGACTAGGGACCATTCTGACCAGGAACACAATAGATGGTACTGGATAGAATGGGAAAAAAACGTAGACCAAAATTCAGATTCCTAAAAAAGGCCAGACTTAATGGAGTGGTAGAGACTACAGGAACCTCCGAGACTGTCGCCCTGAGATACCATTTAAACTTGGAACTCAAACCATTCCCTGTGGTCACCTATCAGCCAAAAGACAGAGTGGCTCATAAAATAATAGTATCATCCCCGAGTACTGTGCTTCTGTAAACAATCAACTGCATTAGACCTAACAGTCAACATTTACCCTAGACCAAAGATGAGAAAGTAAGGTGGGGACAAGGAAGCTAGATTAATGGAAATGGAATGACCAGAATGGAAATAATGAGAATGCTGACACATGGTGAAAAGTGTAACCAATGTCACTGATTAATATGTATAGAAATTCTTAAACGAGAACCTAATTTTCTATACAAATTTCATCCAAAATCACAATAAAATATTTAAAAAAACAAAATACAAATAACCTGTAACCACAGAAAAATCAAAGTTTCAGGACCAAGGTTATCTCCATGGGAAAGAGACAGAGATGAAGCCACAACCATAGTCTAAGAGATTAAAAACTAGGAGATTGCTATCTGTAAAAGATAAAAGGGTCATTAATTTATCAATCATATTATTTTAGTCAGTAGTTAATCTTCTTTCACCACAATGAGCAAACAGATAAAACTTATTTAAGCTTTAATTTAATTTCCTTTATTATATTACCCAACTAAATGTGAGGCATATGACAAAGGGGAGAAAAAAAAGATGCTGCTGAAAAGGAAAATTTAAAGGACTCACGCAAACATGGTAAGTAATTGATTTGAGAATAATGGAAAATTCTCATTTTCTACTAAGGTAAAATAAGCAAGGGGGAAAGAAGTTTGAGACTAATTTAATAGCAGTATCTACAGTCTACACTGCAATAAGAACTCTGCTTAAACAGTTTACATACTTTTTTTTTCCTCCCATTTAACCCTAATAACATCATTTTGAAGTAAGGATTATTATCATTTTATAGATTTAAAAAACTAAACCTGAGATAAGTTATGTAACCTGCTCAAGCTTGTGGTGTTTTTTTAACTTAGGAGGTGGTATTAAAAACCGGGTTATCTCACTCTGAAGCCATGATTCTTAGCCGTTATAGTGAACCTATAACTATGTATTGATTAACACTGTGATTGATTCTTTGAAGAAAGTAAAATAAGCTATAAGGCTGTACAAGTATAGCCTTGATCTAGTTACAGTGTTGTTATAAAGACACAGATCTTGTGTAAAAGCATACATGGTTATTGAAAAGTGCTGAAGATGTAATTTTGAGGAAATAAAGAGGAAAAGTATCCCAAAGCTAAAAATGGTTAATTAGAAGCACAGTTGTTTAGTTTGTGGTGTGTCTTAGTCAGAGTTCTCTAGAGAAACAGAATCTGTGATACATAAATGCGTGTGTATATATGTATACACACACATACAGGTATATATATACATATATACACACATATACATATGTATACATATATACAGAGAAAGAGAAAGAGATGGAGAGAGATTTTTAGCTCAAGGGATTTGTTCACACATTTGTGGGTTCTGGAAAGTCCAAAATCCATAGGTCAGACAACAGGCTGGAGATTCCTGCTAGCTTGCAGGATTATAGGGGCTAGCAAGTCCAAAATCTGCAGGTTGAACTGCAGGCTGGAGATGTCTGCAGGCTTGAGTCCCAGGCTACATAGGTCAGGTGACTGGAAGAGTACAGAATTGAGATACAGAGTGAGTTCTGCCAGAATATCTATTTATAGTCTGAAGGCTGACCACACTTAAAGGAACTCCCTTTTAAATTGATTGATAGATTACATTCCATTAGATTACATTATGGAAGGTAATTATATTACATGCATTCCATTACATTATGGAACAACATCTAGTCTACTCTTTGGCAAAGCCGTTGGTGCGTGTTTAAATTCTTTTGATATTTTTTCCTTTTTGAAAAGAACAGATATTCCTTTAGTGTGTCTCTTAGGTTTATTCCTTTTTGTCTCATTTATAATAGTTATGATACATGAGCCATAGTGGTGCAGTGGTTAAGAGTTCGTTTGCTAACCAAACGGTTGGCAGTTCAAATCCACCAGTTACTCTTTGGAAATCCTATGGGGCAGTTCTGCTCTGTCCTATAGGGTAGCTATGAGTTGGAATTGATTGAATGGCAACGGGTTTGGTTTTGGTGGTTTACGATACGTATATCTGTTATTTATTATAGACTAAGTGTAAAATATGGACTAGTCTAATAAAAAAACATAGAAATAGTATATTAGAAATGTTAGAGTGTTTGTCATTCATAAACCGTCTTTTAAGTAGATTTTCTGACCAAGAGGTTTGCTGAGGGGTGTCAGTTATGATTAGTGCCAGGAGGCTCAGCTTGCTCATTCATATCTATTTGGGACAAAGGTAGGTACTTGATAAAAATATATGTAATCAGTTGGCTAACCAAGTGCCTGTCACCTCTCACATATGGATTTTCATAAAGTCTAAATCAGTTTCCTCTTTTAGGAATTTCGAATTTTAAGATAAGAGCCCAGGGGAAGTAACAGCCAGAAACTTCTGTCATAAAGATACACTGAAAGATACATAAAAAGAGTTAGAACAGGGAAGCCTATGATAAACCAAACCATGTGTAAGTACAAATTCTAAAAGCAGGAAAAAACAAGTTAAAGCACAATTGTTCAGTAGTAAGAGATGAAAACAGATGCAGAGAGAAAGCCATGAGAAAAGGCAAGGTTGGAGTCGTGGACACCTCTAGAGCTGCCCAGGTTGCTACTGAATCTCCAGATCAAATTCATAGATATTCTTATCTCTTTAGTTACCAATTTTTTATTTTATTTTATTTTTTTTGATGGCATGTGTTTTCAGTATTGGAATGCCTGCTTCCTAATTGAATGTGTTTAAATTTTTTGTTGGTAATATGGATTTTGAGAAATATGATCTGGTAATACAATCCATCAATGAGGCTAGTGGCACGTTGGCACCACTGATCTACGGTATGACAATATACCAATGAAATCTATAGTAGTATTTATTGTGGGTGCCTTTCCATTAGGTTACATGGGGAACCTCTGGTTTTCCAAGTATAACACAGAAAAAAACGAAACCATCAAAGCTCCCTATTTATCATACAGGAAAGCATGATGATGCTTGCAAGCCTTATCTCATGGAAATAAAGGAAAAAAGGCAAAAGTTTACAAAACTAACACATCCAGAAAGTACCACCTAATAGAATGCTCAACCTACACAACAGTGAGGCTTCAACTCTGGTCTGCTGAGCTTCATGCATTTCAAAAGGGACCCACCTTGATGCTAAATGCATTAGAACCAGAATAACATACTACCTAAGAGGTCCAGAAGCATGAAAAGAGTCTGGTATACTGTATAATGGTAACGAAAGGATTTTAATATAAACTTCTTTTACTTGAGATGACGGACTGTAAAAGCTGATTTTAAACCAAATAATAAAAATAGTAATAGTAGAAGAGAAGGCACTATTTTGAGGCAAGTCGGGACATTAAAGCATTAAAGGCCACGGAAGGTAGAATTTCCTTAAGGAGGAGTCCAGGGGAACTCCTGAGCAGCAGTCATGAATCATACAGAACTGCTGGCCTTCTTTTATCACCTCCTGCATGGGTAAATGACCTCCCCTGCATACAGGGAATGCTTAGAAACAGGTGAATGCATAGTTTATTAGAGTCTATAATTTTTAAATATTTAATACCTGAGCAACTATGATTTGTGTCAGTTTTTTCTCCGTAATCTCATACTATTCCCTCCTGTATCGTATCCTCTGTAAAGAAAATGGATTGTTGCCTTATTTTCCAATTGAAATATCATATTGGATAATGATAAAATTAATCCTGTGGTGAGAAAGAGAAGTAACATGCAGGTAATGATTATTTCGAAATCAGACGTGAAATATTTACTGACACCCAGATGTCTGTGAATATGTAATTAACCTCAGATTTTCTGGATTTTGTTTTTCCAGTACCTCTGCAGTTCTTTAATGTACAGTCTTGATGATACCTCCCTTTAAGCATATTTTAAAACTTGCATGGGTTCAGTTAAGCCAATTATCCTTGATTTACACAATATAGTATTCTCTTTATTTTCTTTATTTTTTTACTTTGTTTCTTACAAAGCTTTAACTTCAGTTTCCTATTTCCAAGAGAAGCTTCCCATTGTTTCTTTTAAATTAACTCCCATATTGTAAAATCTAAGCTAAGATTCTAGTTTTACCAGCAAGTTCTAATTGTTTTAACTAGAGCCATTAAAATATTTATTAAGAGTTTCATTTATAAATGAAAGAGCCCACATCTAAATCCAACGTGAGCACGTTGTTGTGTTGTTAGGTGCCATCGAGTAGGTTCCAACTCATAGTGATCCTGTGTACAAAAGAAGGAAACACTGCCTGGTCCTGCACCATCCTCACAATCTTTGTTATGCTAGAGCGCATAGTTGCAGCCACTGTGTCAGTCCATCTCGTTGAGGGTCTTGCTCTTTTTCACTGACCCTCTACTTTACCAAGTGTGATGTCCTTCTCCAGGGGCTGGTCCCTGCTGATAGCATGTCCAAAGTATGTAAAATGAAGTCTTGCCATCCTTGCCTCCAAGGAACATTCTGGCTGTACTTCTTCCAAGATGGATTTGTTCGTTCTTTTGGCAGTTTATGGTATATTCAGTATTCTTCGCCATCACCATAATTCAGTCTTCCTTATTCATTGTCCAGCTTTTGCATACATATGAGGTGATTGAAAATACCGTATCTTGGATAAGGCGCACCTTAGTCTTTAAAGTGACATCTTTGCTTTTTAACATTTTAAAGAGGACTTCTGCAGCGGATTTGCCCAATGCAGTGTGTTGTTTGATTTCTTGACTACTGCTTCCATGGGCGTTGATTGTGGATCCGAGTAAAATGAAATCTTTGACAACTTCAATCTTTTTTCACTTATTGGTCCAGTTGTAAGGATTTTTGTTTTATGTTAAGGTGTAATCCATACTGAAGGCTGTAGTCCTTGATCTTCATCAGTAAAAGTTTCAAATCTCTTCACTTTCAGCAAACAAGGTTGTGTCATTTGCAAAATACAGGTTGTTAATGACTCTTCCTCCAATCCTGATGTCATGTTCTTTTTCATATAATCCAGCTTCTCGGAGCATATACAGAGCACGTACACATGCTATATTCTCTTAGGAAACCAAGAACATTAAAAAAAGTTTTTTTACTTTAGAAATTATTCCCTCATTTTAAGAACGTTTCTAGTGTTTTAAAATTTAAATACAGAAAATATGCATGGTTCTTTTTAAGTGTTCAAATAGCTATTTTGAGAGGGAGAAAAAGATTAAATTGTAATTAAGCAAAATGTGATTGTTAGTAAAATGCTCAATAACTAGATGAAGGGTTGTAGGCTAAATGATTTTGTACGTTTAATTAAATTTGCTATTTTAAGTAATTGACTCTTAAATTCCACAAACCAAACAATCTCCAAATCCCATTGATTCTTTGTCCTAAAACTCTTTCAAGTCAATATCTACCATGACTGCATCGGTTTGGGTCCCCGTTGTTTCTTCTCCAAATTACCATGGTTGTATTCTAGATTATTCACCTGTTTAAGATCTTTCTCCATCTCCTTCCCTTAAAACTACGTATCCATCCTTCGTCCTGTTTCCGGAACAGATCTTCTAAACTAAAGATTGGATCATATCCCTACCCTTATTAGTCCCTACCCCCTTAACTACCATTTCACCTCCAGGGAAGTGTTCAAAGTCTTTAGTCCTTGGGTTGTGCAAGTGGTTAATATGCTAAGCTGCTTATCTAAAAGATCAAGTCCACACCTCAGGAAAAAAACCTGGAGATCTCCTTCCAGAAAATCCATCGAAAATTCTATAGAGCAGAATTCTTCTCTGACAATCGTGGCATCACCATGAGTTAGAATCAACTGGATGGTAACTAGTAACTGGTATGGTATAAATAACTTTATATTCTGACCCATGGCTGCCTCTCCAGCTTCATCTGCTGGTATTCCTTGACTTTCAGCTATTCCCACCTTCCAGCCAATTCAAATGAGATCGTTTGGTGATTTTCTTTCACGCAACTTTCTTTCTCTTGTCTCTGGATATAGGGCCTATATGAGTCTATCTGGAAAGTTGTCGCTTGTCTTTGTTATCTAGTGTTTCTGTAACAGAAATGCCTCAAGTAGGTGGATTTAATGAACAGAAGTTTATTTTCTTACACTTTTTGAGGTTAGAAGTCTGAATTCAGGGCACTGGCTCTAGGGGAAGGCATTCTGTTCTGGGCGTAAATCTTTGCCTCAGCTTCTTCTTGTTTGCTTGCTTGCTTCTGTACCTAATCTGTTGTTTTTATATCTTAAAAGTCATTGGCTTAAAACACACCCTATACCAATATGACCTCATTTACATAACAAAGAAAACTCTATTCCCAAATGGGATCACATCCTCATGTATAGGGGTTCGGAATGCAACACATATTTTGGGGAACATGATTCAATCCGTAGCATCCTTATCTCTCCTCACACCACCCTCCACTTTCACTTCCTAACTTTCTTCTATGGATCTTTTAAGACACGGTAGATTCTTCATCTCTTCTGGAAGGAAGAATTAGACTGCCAAAGGCTGAATTTAAAAAAAAAAAAATCTTTTTGGGATACCTGGAATTCCGTGTGTATCATAGTATTTATGTCACAATATTTAAATGTCTATTTCCTCAGTAGATAGTGAAGTCTTGTAGGAAAGGGTTGAATCTTTCATCTCTGAGTCAGGCAGCATAGTGACTGCCATATGACAGGTGCTCAATAAGTTTGCTGACTAGTTAAACTGATGTACAATTCTTTTAGATAAGATATTGGATAAAGGATCCATCTGCAAAAAACTGAAACAAGACCCATACCTCACGCCATGCATGAGAACTAACTCAAAATGGATCAAAGACTTAAATATAAAATTGAAAATGATAAAGATCATGGAAGAAAAAATAGAGACAATACTAGGGACCATAATACATGGCATAAATACAATACGAAGCATAAGTAACAATGCACAAGCACCAGAAGAGAGACTAGATAACTGGGCGCTCCTAAAAATCAAACACTTATGCTTATTAAAAGAGTCAAAAGACAACCTACAGACTAGGAAAAAATTTTTGGCTATGACAAATCCGATCAGATCTGATCTCTAAAATCTACAAGATACTACAAAACCTCAACAACAAAAAGACAAATAACCCAGTTAAAAAATGGGCAAAGGATATGAACAGGCACTTCACCGAAGAAGATATTCAGGTGGCTAACAGACACATGAAGAAATGCTCACGATCATTAGCCATTAGAGAAAGGCAGATCAAAACTACAATGAGATACCATCTCACCCCAACAAGCCTAGCCTTAATCCAAAAAACACAAAATAACAAATGCTAGAGAGGTTGTGGAGAGACTGGAACACTTATACACTGTTGGTGGGAATGTAAAATGGTACAACCACTTTGGAAAAAGCTGGAAATAGAAGTACCATATGATCCAGCTATCCCACTTCTTGGAATATATCCTAGAGAAATAAGAGCCATCACACGAATAGATATATGCACACCCATGTTCGTTGAAGCACTGTTCACAGTAGTAAAAAGATGGAAACAACCTAGGTACCTATCAGTGGACGAATGGATAAACAAACTATGGTATATCCACACAATGGAATATTATGCAATGATAAAGAACAACGATGAAGCCGTGAAACATCTTATAACATGAAAGAATCTGGAAGGCATTATGCTGAGTAAATTTAGTCAGTCACAGGACAAATATTGTATAAGACCACTATTATAAGAACTCAAGAAAAGGTTTAAACATAGAAGAAAACATTCTTTGATGGTTATGAGGGTAGGGAGGGAGGGTGAGGGTTATTTACTAAACTAGATAGTAGATAAGAATTATCTTAGGTGAAGGGAAGGACAGCTCACACTACAGGGGAAGTCAGCACAACTGGACTAAACCAAATCTAAGAAGTTTCCTGAATACAATTAAACACTTTGAGGGACAGAGTAGCAGGGTAAGGGCTCTGGGGACCATGCTTTCAGGGGACATGTAGGTCAGTTGGCATAACAAAGCTTATTAAGAAAATGCTTTGTGTCCTACTTTGATGAGTGGCGTCTGGGGTCTTAAAAGCTTGCAAGCGGCCATCTAAGATGCATCAACTAGTCCCAACCACCTGGGGTAAAGGAGAATGAATAACACCAAAGACACAAGGAAAGTATTAGCCCAAGAGACAGAAAGGGCCACATAAACCAGAGACTTCATCAGCTTGAGACCAGAAGAATAGATGGTGCCCGGCTACCACCAGTGACCACCCTGGTAGGGAATACAACAGAGTCCCTGATGGAGTAGGAGAAAAGTGGAGTGCAGAACTCAAATTCTAGTAAGAAGACCAGACTTAATGGTCTGACTGAGTGAGACTGGAGGAACCTTGGAAAGCATGGCCTCCAGATTCTCTGTCAGCCCAGAACTAAAACAATTTCCGAGGCCAACTCTTCAGATAGGGATTGGACTGGACTCTGGGAAATAAAGTGATACTCGTGAGGACTGTGCCTCTTAGCTTAAGTAGATACAAGAGACTAAAAGGGCAGCTTCTGTCCTGAGGTGAGATGGGAAGGCAGAGAGGGTTAGGAGCTGGTTGAATGGACATGGGGAATCAGGGATGAAAAGGAGAAGTGTGTTGTCAGAGTATGGGGAGAGCAATTAAGGTCACATACCAATGTATGTATAAATTTTTGTATGGGAGACTAACTTGAAATGTAAACTTCATTTAAACTACAACAATAAACAAACAAAAAAGATACTGGATAAAGGGCTGCATTTTTCAACTCTCATTGGCACCGGAACAGTTTGTTACTAACTTAGGCAGAGTCAGCTGTGAAAAAAAAAAAAAGACTGGTTGTGAAGATTGACCTGTATTCTTATTCATCATTGGTCTTGAGTACAGACAGAAAAGTTTATACATGTGCTCTTGTTTTTGTATTTTAGACAAATACCTTTGCTCGTTATTAATTTTTTCACTAAAAGCGAAGGTAAAAGGTGAAGGGGGAAGATATTTACTTAAGAAATAAAAAAGACTATAAAAAAAACTTATGAGCTATTTAGGCAACACCAGTCAAGACATAATACACTTTCAAAGAATTAATGACTGGTTCAGAATAGTTGATGATCTGAATCACATCTGGGAAACATTAGCCCCAGATGGTTATTAATCCTACACCTTGTTATTAAGATGAAAATAAAAACTGGAACATATGGATTTTTAATGGTCGATAGATGGACTGCAAATTTTAGAGAATTTGTATTAACCAGTCAAGCTTTAAAAAAGCATAGGTCAGCACTGAATGTTAAATAGTTTCCATACTCCATATTCCATTCAATTAGTATTTTGAACTAATGTACCATATAAAGCAAAATATGTTCTTAAAATAGTTTGACTTTGGATTTTTTTTCTTCTTTTTTTATTTAAGCAAAGCAAAACCTGTTGTGCTAATAAGTGTTATGCTTAACTTAGTCTTCATCTCTCCCATATTTAGGTAGCAGTGTACAAGTAGTTCTGACTTATGACATGCTGAGTTACCATGAACTGTACTTATGACTGTCCTTTTTTTTTTTTGGACATCTTGTCATTAGTAGTATGTACTACATACAGTGTTGCAGCACTTAATTTGCTGATGTTATAAATCTCAGATCTTCACTTGCAGATGTTCAATGTTATGATTTACTGATCAGAACACTGCCTTATAGCAGGCTATGGCCTAGTCTACAGTGAAGTCTGTATCGATATTGATGCAGGGAGTTGTAATGGACAGAATATTGGGCAGTGTTTAACTCTAAGGAAATAAGACAATTGAACTGTGTAATTGCTTAAACAACCATTAAGACTCTGACTTCATTGTTATAACACTGCTGCTGACAAATAAAGATGGGATTTATAAAGACACTGATAAAAGGCAATAATAATGACAACTGAAAAAAAAAAGTGTTTGACTTACATCAGAACCAACTTGAGTCGTTGGGAACGGAACCTTGTTATAAGTTTGGGACGGCCTGTGTTCAGAAATTTTTCGATGAAATTAAAAAAGTCTTTATAAATGAAACTAAGTTTTTAAGTGCTTGTATCTATATCTTATCCATTGAATATTCATGTATTCTACAAACTGTGTTTAGGAGGGAAAAATTGAATTTGTGCTGTTGATTTAGATCAATCAATTCAACGATGTCATTCATTTAGTCAAATTTTATGCTTACCTTAAATGCAATATGCATTCTGGTGACATTAGGAAGGATTTATTTATTGTTCCTGTTGAGAATTTCTCTAATACCCATATTTACGTCTCACAGTAAAGAAATAGATGCAGCAAACATGGTGGTGGTGTTTATCCTTTCTATTTGTAAGCACTATATTAATTATTTGAATGACTGTAAGTTCTGGCTTTCCCAGAGCAGTCCTGGTTTACTTCTGTTGTCCTGTTGTAATTATTAATAGTGCTCCACTACTTTTAAAAGGGTCCTGGTTTGGATGATGAATTAAGTGATCACCCTGATATTAGTTCACGTAATGGCAACCGATCTTTATAAATAAACCACTGAATGTATAATAATTAAAAAAAAAAAAAAAAAGGGCTGATTTCTCATTTTCATAATAAACCAAACTGAGTATTCTCTGCTGTCAAGTGCTCCCTTCCGTGTGGTGTTTCAGGGAACGCAGAGAATGATACTATGGAGAGGGTAACCCTGCTTCTTAGAGGCGTTCTTTCAGAAGTGACACACAGTATTCTACTCATATTTCAAAGGCTACTACACATTCATGTCCCTACAAGGGAGTCTGGGAAATGTAGCCTAGCCTGGGAAGAAGACAAAATAGATTTTAACTGAATAAACTATTAGTTGTCACCCGTAATCATTCACCTTTTTTGTTCCTCATTAACAGAACCCTGATTTTGAGGCAGCAATGTGGCCAACTATAAAAACTACAGTTTCTAGCTTATTTTGCAACTAGTTATGACTATGTTCAAGCCCATCTGATGTAAATAGAGGTGTTTTGTGCAATTTCCAGGGAAGCTGCTTAAAATAACCTTCTCAACTAGAGGATGAATCTTTTTGCCTGATACCCTCTCCTTTGCTGTCTGGATGCACAGATACGATACTTAGAGCTCCTGCAGCTACTTAACCATAATATGAATTTGAGGATGAAATCACATGCTAGGATGACAGAGTTCTATATTGTACAACCATTATAACTGTGTTTATGGTAACTTCAATTACATGGGACATTTGCCCCCTATAATATTGAGTGAAATAAAAAACAAAATATCTCCAATCTTTATTTTTATATGTTCCTGCTAGAACAAACAAACATGAAAGGAGTAAATCCACTTTATTTTTTATTTTTTCAAACTTCTCTATTGTATGTATATATTTCTTCTATTAAAAATCATAATTTGCTAAGTATATATTAGATTTTTGTTCAAGTAAGTATTTTATCAACTTAGAATCGCTATGTAATTTTAAGATGATTAAGTGTGGCCCAGTGTTGATAAATGTTTTTTCCCAGCAATCACAAATCATAAATGTTATCAAAGAGTGACTTCAAGGTACATCTGGTATCTAAAGAGTTAATATATAAAATTGACAAATATAAGATATATGTAACATGACATCTTAAAAACCCATTACGTATTTCCCAAGACTAAAGAGAGGAATAATAAGCAGAACGTGGTTTTATTAGACTGTCTAATAGATGTTACCAATAATTGATACAAAAAATTCTGAAAGACTGTTTTGATTCAAATGATAGAAACTGTGACTCAGAGAAGAAAGAATTGTTGATGTGTTCCAGTAGAATCTGCTTACTTGTGCTTTTATCTATCCAGCCAGCAACTATTTATTTCTTTGCTCCAAGACTGAACTAATTGGCACAGATATGGTCCTTGCCCTTACAGACCAATGTGGGAGATAGACATTAATCAAATAATCGTATAAGTCAGTATAAAATTGTAAATGTGGTAAGTATACATTTTATCAAGGATAAATGCCACTGGAGTATAAAACAGAGTTTGATCTAGTCAGGAAAATAAAGAAAGGGCTTCCCTAATTGATTATAGAGAGGAAACAAATGATAAGTATGGTGATAATGGGAGAAAAGCAGGGGGAAAAGCAGTTCTTAGGGAGTAGGAACATAATTTACAAGTCATATTAGGTGAAATGAATGTAGTCCCCCTGTGAATGGACATGAGAGAGAGAGGTCAAGCGAGAAGAGAGAGAATGCGATAGGCATGTTAACAAGCAGGGTGGTGTAGGCCATGGTAAGGCATGTTATCTTTACACCACTCTCCCTGAATGCTGCCAGACTAGTTAGAAAGATTCGACCCAGGGACAGGGACGTAATAGGCTAGTTCTAGTAGAGTAATATTATGTATATGGCAGCAGAAGCTATCATGATCTGATGCCATTAAATATTAACATGGACAACTCCCACTGCTATGATTGTCTATGGAGGGAAATACTAGTGTATATCACTGCAACAATGTGCTCTCTTACAAAATATCATATGATGGTTTCCAGCAGCTTTAGAGGAAATCTCTAAGCACCCAATTATAATTCTTTACCTGAGAGTAGGAATAAAATTTCAGTGATGAAAAATGTATAAATATTTACAGATATCGTCCACTTTGTTACTACTTCTCAGCCCTTAGTGTCTGACATTAATTGATAGCACAGAGTAGACAGTCAATGAATATTAGTTGATTAAGTGAAAAAGTGAATAAATGGATTCATTTAGTATTATTACAGAAAAATGTACATATAAATTGTTCACTTCCAGAGCACCTGATTTGTTATTAGCATTATGCTTAATTTAATTCTGACATATTATCTATCATTAGGTCTAAGACCTTGTAGGATTCTGTATTTTCATTATTTCACTAAAAATCTGGAAAGCAGTTGAAACTTACCTCAGAAGAAAGCTATGAATAGTACACTGTATTTTCTTATTTCACTAAACATTTGTTTCCAGCATTTTGCTTCCATATGTGAAAAACAAAACAAACAAAAAACAGGTATAAAAATCAGTGCATGCAACAGTGGATACAAGGTCAGTATGCAAAAATCAATTTTATTTCTATGTACTATTAACAAATACAAAATAATATTTTATAATGTACCATTTTCAGTAACATCAAAAACAAATACTTAGAGATAAATCTAAGAAAAGATGTGCAAGAGCACTTTGTATTGGAAACTACAAATAGTATTTAGAGAAAATAAAGACCTGTAGAAATGGAAACGTTTCTGGTTTGGGAGCAACACTATTATGTGGTCGTCAGCTGTCTCACATTGCTGTACAGAGTCATTAAATGCAATCCAAATGAAAACTTCAGCTGATTTTTCTTTATTGTATGTGTGTGAAAACTGATAAGCCAGTTCTAAAAATTTATGCAAATATACTTGCTCAGAGCAGGTATATGGTTTATTTGGAAATACTGTTTTCTTAAAAAAACGTGGTAGGTGTTGGTCAGATGGTCTCGTGTCACTACAATCGTCTCATATACATAGATACCACATAAGAGAAGGGGAAAACTCAAAAACTCACGCTCACCTGTGTTTTGGCCCAAATGTGCCACATCGCAGCTTCTTATATATTATTGACTGGAACTATCGACATGGCCCTGGCTAACAGCAGTGAGGTGGGGTATGTAAAAAAGTTCATGGAATAATTGGTAAGATTATTTTCTCTGTAATATCTGCTCAATGCTCAGAGTCCACTTTTAATTTGAAGACGTGTTATTTTTTGTTTCTGTTCAAGAAAATTCTAAGCTATTATTCCCTCATGTATTCCATTCTTTTATGCCATAAGAAAATGTCATAACCTTTAATGTGTTCTCTATATTTAACGGCTCTTTTGTAATTTTTAATTCTTTCTCTCTTTGTAGGCCAATCCATATAAATTATCAATAATACATTCCAGTTTATAGTCCAGATTATGAAAGTTTATGTGTTTAACCTATATCCTAATTGTTTTCCAATGTATATATGTATGTGTATGTATGTATACACACACGCAAACACATTCATATTAATTTATAATATTTTAATTGGTTCTTTTGGACATTTTCTCCCATTTGGTTCATTTTGCTTTTCTTGTAAAGGAAATTACTCAGCATTTACATCATTCATATCTTAAATATGGTTTTAAGCCTTTTCAGACTATATTATGAAATTAATTTCATCCATGTTCACTTTATATTTCAATTACTGATTTTATCGGCTCACTTCTCTAGCATTTCTTCAGCTTGGTTCAATTCCTTCTTGATTATCTAGGCCTGCAGATTACTCGGAACCCTTTTTTAAGGTTCCTCTCGTGTGTTGAAGTGGGCAACAAAGTGGTATAAAAACCCTGGCTTGCTTAAGAAGTAAGCCTGGCTCCTGTCTTCAGTTTCGTGTGGATAACTTTTAGTTATTTGCCCTGAAGAGTTAAAACCACCAACCACAGAACTAGCTTGACTAAAGTCTTAGCAAACCTGTGGCTTAAAGTCTCCTCATTGCTGGATGTTTGTGTTCAATTTTTCTTCCATGAGTGTGTAATATCGTTTTTTCCCTGACTGTATGTTTTGATTTCTAGTTTTATATTTTCTTTATCATTTCTCTGTAATGGAACACAGGAGGGTCATCACATCATGGGATCATGATATCACTTTATCAAAAAATGTAACATAGCAAAAATTAAGACTCTTCACTTTACCCATTGGTTAGGAGGTTTTTTATGTACCTGTTTTGTTTTTTTTTTTTTTCCATTTAACAATTAAGGTTAAAGAATTAATTTTTAAGTGTAAGCCATCTATCTAAATTTTTAGAATCAGCCCTTTTACAAAAAGGCATTCAAAAGTATTAAAAAAAAATGTGGACACTATATATCCTTAGTCATTAAAAAACTACCACAAAACTAAGATATTTCCCTCAATATCATTTATACCGTTTCAGGAAAAAAAAAAAAAACTATACAAAGAATTGTTATGGTTTTATTGTAATCAAGAAATTACTATCACGTTTAGAAATATATTTTATTACTATTCCCTGCTAAGGTCTCTACGCATACCACACTCACTCACACACACACACACACTCACATACAGAGAGAGAGAGAGAGAGAGACACCATTCTCTCTCTGTTTATTCAGGTTCTCTTTATACAGAGTAGGGATCTTGCTATGTATATTAACAGATTGAATTTCTTCTTAGGGTAGCAGTTTACTCTTATTTACTCATTATTTTATTTGCACTGTGACAGATCTTGCTAGGTACTAGCACTTGACTACACCGGATAAAGGCAGAAGGCAAGCTACCCTTTGCTGCTAGTCCTTCTGTCAGGTTTACACCTAGGAAGCAGAGGGGATGCTACTCAATCAAAAGTGCATCTTTGTGTATTCTCAGCACTCGGATGGCCCTTCTGTTCAGAGACTTGTTCTCTGTTTAGAAATGCAGTCTGCATCCAGTGACTTCAAAAGTATGCCCTTCTGAAGCCTGTTCCTTCTGTATACAACTAAATATGTCATTTGTCCCTGAGCAGATATTAAATACAAACAGGAGCTCTAATGTAGCTACGTACATAGAGAACAGCAAAATAAAGGGGGAGAGGGACTAACTAAAATCGCAAAGTATGATTCAGTGACTTCCTTTATGTAAGACTTGTTCAGAATGGGTTTCAGAAGTCAAAAATACTTTGTGAGTGTTTTGATTTACAGTGTGAATGGTCATAGAAATCTTTGCAGGAAATCTTTGTATCTCAGTATGTATGAATTTGATCATTTCTCCCCCAGCCCATGGAAAGTATAATACAGGGGATAAACTAATTCTCATTGATGAACTAGATAATGCAAAATGTCTTCTTCCTTAATACATACATATTTTTGTATTCCTAAAACTTTAAGACTCCAAAACTTAACAATTAATGAAAAGGAGAGCTATTAATTTATAATGGTTTAGCTTACTTAGGCTTTTAAAAAATGAGCATTGTTGAAGTTATTTATTTTGAGATAAATGCTGCTAAACAAGAAAACATCTATTGATACTAATGATACATAGTTGAAATTTAACCCTTAACTAGGGTAATACCTAGAAATGAAGTACATTCTTTACATATGTTAAGTTTATCTGTTTATATTTATTATCCAAACTTTTTAAAATATTAAAGCAATTAACTTTGCCTACATAATTATTTGAAATATCTGTAATGCAATAACTGTTATTATTGGGAGCCATACTAAAAATAAGAAACAGATTTATATTGAAATGGTAAAGCACAGATGATGGAAAAAGTCTGTCATAGCATGAACCATAGAGGATAGTTTTACTATCTCAGCAATACCTTCCTGCCTTGTCTCTCACCTCACTCCTGCTACCCCTTAGCTCATCTGGGGAGTCAGAGTGATCACCATAATTTCAAAGAATTCTTTTATTCCTAGCGTTTTTCCATTCATAGATTACTTAATATCTGTGACCAATGTAACGTTGTTAGGTGCCCATGTGAAAAAATGTAATTTGTAGATAATTTCAGTGACCTGTTATGACTAGTTAAAAGTATAACCTAATAAGGAGTTATCATATATAATATATATTATATCAGTGTATTCATTTTCATGGTAATACAAAATATATACTTATGGTTTAAAGTGGAACAATTTGAAAATCAAATACATAGGCTGATTAATTGTAAAGTTAGTAAACTGTGGTTCACTGTCTTTGTCTCTTTCTTTGAGATTCACACCTGTTATGGATTGAATTGTGCCCTCCAAAAATATATTTTGTAATTCCTAATCCCTATGCTATGAGTTGGGTTAGCTCGATGGCGACAGGTATACTTGTTGAAGGAGCCCTGTTGACGCAGTGGTTAAGAGCTTGGCTGCTAACCAAAAGGTCAGCAGTTTGAATCCACCAGCTGCTCCTTGGAAACCCTACTAAGCAGTTCTTTTCAGTCCTGTAGGGTCACTATGAGTTGGAATGGACTCCATGGCAATGGGTTTGGTTTTCTGGTTTATACTTGTAGATGTAATCCTATTTGGGAACAGGATTTTCTTTATTATGTTAACAAGACCATTATCATTGTAGAGTCTGTCTTAAGCCTATCACCTTTGTAATATAAACCAAGATGATTAGGCAGAGATAAGGAAGGAGAGATGGGGGAAAATAGATGTAAGGCCACATGAAAACCCCCAAGGAGCCAAGCTGAAGAGAGACAAGGACCTTCCCGAGAGCTTACACAGGGAGAGAATGCATTCCGCTAGAGCTGATGCCCTGAATTCTGACTTCTAGCCTCCTAAACTGTGACAAAATAAATTTTTGTTTGTTAAAGCCACCCACTTGTGGCATTTCTGTCATAGTGGCACTAAATAACTAAGACAACACCTGAGATTTTGAGTAAAATCATTCTCACGAAGTAGTTGGAAGGCTAAGGAGAGTTAAGCACAGTAGTAAATTATGCACATTAGTAAAAAAAAAAAAAAATCGATAGTTGGTTATGTGCCAGTAAAATAATGAATTGCTCTGTGCCTTCTGTCTTTCAGTATTCCATTTTAAGCAGTAGTCCTGTTGTCATGGAAGATGTTGTCTTTAGGGAAATCTGAAGACATACTATTAAATACAAGCTAGGGAATAATGAAACAAAGGAATTTGGGGACATTTTGTATATAAAGTTTCTAATTTCTGGAAATAACATTAATTTACAATGCAGATATGGTGTCCAGTAGTCCTTATATAGATCTTGAAAAGTTTTTGAATTGATAGAAATGTGTGATTGTTTTCCTTTAATTTTTAGTGATCATACAGTTGCTTCCTCTAGTCAGGCCATCATCTGTTCTATTGTAGAATTCATGAGATATTAAAATAAATTATTATGAGAGATGATTCCTTTTTGAGGATGAAAATGGACACTACTAATAATTACTCTAGTAGGTGTAAACAGTACATTTAGTCGTACTAACTATTCTTCAATCCACTGATCTTTTTATTGGTCATTGAGATAACTGTCTCTTTACATGCCTCAGCATAGGAAAAAATAATGATCAGACATGATCTCTGTCAGTCATGGTTAATGTTTCATAGTTATTGAACTAACAAGTTGGAAGGTTCTAATTCGTTTAGATGACTGTGCAATTGATGTTACCTGTTTTGCAAAATCCCACAGAGGGGAGAAACTACATATGTAAGTTGAAATAAAATGTAAAAGCTACTATTTAATTTAAAATTTTATATATAACAAATACTGTCTCGTATACATGCCTTTGTATCCTGCTTGCTTGGATTACTGCAAATAAAATCAAATGGTACTGAAAAAGATCAGCATGTCATTGAATATATCCTAGACTTAAGTTTTTTGTAAAGCTTCTTGAATCCTGTCTTGGGGGGAAAAGGAACAGAATTTGCTCTTTAAGAGCCTCAATTTCAAATAACTGCAAATTTAGTTATATAAAATCATCTATTGAATCTCATTTATAATAAAGTATATGTGGACAGATTTATGTTTTAGGGATATGTTTTTTAGTACTCAGTTATGTATACACATACATATATGCATATATGCATGTATATATATACGTGTGTATATATAGATATACATGAAAATAGAGGAAGAATAAAGAAAATAGTGAAGACAACAAATATAAGAATATATAGGAAATAAGGAAGGAAACACAGGCAGCCATCTATCCTAAGAGAGATGATTTGTGACAGTTAGCATGGAATGAGATGTTCGATTTTGGAAATGTTTCATTATCTATAGAATGTTACTAAATATAAAGCTTTGCGTGGAGTGTTTTGCCTCAGGAATATGCATTGGGATGTACCAATGTGATTAAGCTTCCTATTCATCTCTGTCAGTCATAGCCCTTCAAAGACTGGTTTCAGAGAATTGCTCATTATGAGAGGGAGGACAGGAGGAAACATTTGAAAGAACAAGTGATTAATGGCATCATTACTGAGTCCTATAGCTATTATTCAAAATCTAGAGTGTTGGTATGAAAATAGATAGGGGAAAAAACAAAACAAAACTGGAATATCCATGAATTTCCAAATTCTGAATATCTGACCCAAAATGCATTAATATAACAGGCTACAAGTTGAAGGTGTACTTGACTTCCTGGCTAGACAGGAAGTGATGATCAGTGTTGAGTGAAACTGCATATTTGGCTGGGAGTAGAAAAGAGCTAATATCATTCCTCTCGCATAAATTATGACACTTTCAGACCAGAGACAGCATGTCTGGAGAGGATAAAACACATGGAGAATGTGGCCTTCAGTAAGACAACATAGTTTTTATCAATTCATGAAACCCCCAATAGGTAGGAGATTCTGAAGCTCTCTGCCATGGACACCTTAGGTTAACCCAAATGTATTGAAGCATACTAGCAGCAGGTAAAAGCATCTAAGTATGCTAATGAGAAAACAGCAAATATATTCGCTGTCAAAGGAGGAAAAACCAGGTGGGTATATATGTGCAGTCTTGTGAGGATAACACGTAAATATATTACATGTATCTATATATATAGTTAAATAAAAAAAGATATTGCAGAACTATATGTATAGCATAACATTTTGTAAAAACCTGCAAAAGTTATTGGCACTATATATGTATACACAATATATACAAAGTTATAGAAAAATGTTTGGTAAATGTCTTCCAATTGTTTAAACTATGGAAATCTGATTACCTCCTGGTGATTAGATTGAGACAGCTCTAGGAGATGACTTTTACTGTTGTACTTCATATTCTTTAAAGGAAACAGAAGTAGTAGTAGAATTATGGATGATATTCACATTCATTTTTATGCTTTTTTAATAAGCAAAGGAATGCTTGAACCTCTAAAAAGGGACAGGATCATTAAAATCTTGATTTTCAAAACGAGAAGTATAAAGCGCGTAATTTATAACATAAGCTCATATCCAAGGAGGAGCAGCAGCTTTCCTGTGTTGCCAGATGGATCAAAATGGTGTCTTGGTCCTAAAAGGGGTGGGGGTGGGGGAAGGAAAGGGGCATGTATTACCAAATTTCTGTTGTCAAAAGAGAACAAGGAGGATCCAGTTTTCACTTCCTGGGTATGATTCTTCAAATATAATTATAGTTTATAAGATGTTGTAAGTGGCTACTGATTACCTTGTGAAAGTTATGGAAATATTGGTGTTATAAGCTATTTGGATATGATTGATGCAATGTATTGTTATTTCATTTCTGCCATACATCTATTACATATATGGCCTACACAGTACCACAGGAGCCTCGGTGGCTCAGTAGTTAAGACACTGGCTGCCAATCACAAGGTTGGCAGTTTGAATCCACAAGGTCCTCCTTGGAAACCCTATGGGGCAGTTCTACTCTGTCCTGTAGGGTTGTTATGAGTCGGAACTGACTTGACGGCAATGGGTTTTACCACAAGAAAGTCTCAGCATTGTCCTTGTCGGGGGAGATATATGTATATATAATTGCACTTGAAGATTTTACTATGGCTTACTATATAGGGTGGGGATAATTATGCCAGTGTCACAAAAGTTATTGATATTTGAATATAGCAGGATATTTTATAAGAAGGACAACGAAAAGTTAGGAAGAGACCATGGTAAAGACTAGGGCAATGGAGACCTCTTGACATTCTTTAGCAACTAATGAGATTGCTGTATTAGGAACGGTGGCACACTTTCTGAGTATTAAGTAATTGACTCACCATAACCCAAATTGGATTTGCTGATATAAGTAGTTTTCTATTTTTATTTATTTTTTTAACAAAAAACATTGTATTAATGTGACAGCCTGAAGACTTTGGGGAAAATAATTTCATAAGAAGCCCATTAATACTCAGCATGAGAAACACAGACAGGGGAACTAACATGTTTTCCATTAGCAAGAGGACTTAATATGAAATCCAGCAGATATATGGCATAAAATTACTTAAAAACAATGTCAGTCTTGCCTAGTCAGGAAAGCAAAAATTTCCTAGTTATTTAAAACGGGTTTTTTTTTTTTTTTTTTTTTTTTTTTAACAATCATGTTGCAAGGACTGGAGAAGTAAAGGAAGCGATTATATCTAAAGATAAGTAACTGCAGGAAGCTGCTGTTACCTCTGGAGCTGGAGGGACAAAAGAAAAGTGGTTACCTAGAGTGCTGCTGTGGCATCTTGTGCTGTTAGAATCACTGACTCTTTCCTTTTAGCAAGCTGGGAGCTCACACACCTACTGACGCTACAGCAATCTCGAAGCCCAAAATCGGCTGAGGGTCCTAGATTCATTAATGCCATTAGTAGAGACCACATTGCCAGTGGCTGGTATTGCATTGCCAGGAGCCAGAGCCTGTGAGCTCTGTACTGCTGAGACTACTGAACTACCACTGCCTCTCCTGCCTGAGCAAAAAGCAGAAGAGAGAAAAAATGTCTTTTCCTAGGTTTAACCACCCACTAGGTGTCTCTCATTGGCAGCACCTAACTGGAAGTCAGTCTGCAAGGGATTCTGGGAAATTCCAGCTACTTGCACTATTTTTATTCATTTATTCAACAAGCGTATATTTAGTATTTACTGTGTGCCAGGACTGTTTTAGCAATTGGGGAATCAGCAGTAAACAAAACAAAGCCTTTTCCTCCATGATGCTCACATTGTTGTGGAGATGAAAATAAAATAATTACATACATAAATAACTATAATATGAAGTGGTGATAATTGCTAAGAAGAAAAAAATAAATCTGGTAGTGAGGTAAGAGTGATAGACTGACAGTGAACTGGAGATGGGAGAGATCTCTCTGATGAACTAATATTTGAGCAGATCTCCAAGAAAATGGATGGTGAGAAATGTTGGAATCCAAAGGAAGAGTGTGCCCTTGGGAGAGGTATCGTCCGATACAAAGTCCTTCAAGCTCGCATGATTGGCAAGTGTGAGAACAACGTAGGAGCCAGCGCGGCTAGTGCAGTGGGAGCAAGGACAAGAGTGGTAGTTGAGGACAAAGAAGTATCCTTCCCCTCATCCCTGTTCTGGAAAGTGATTTGAATTTATTATGGGTGATTTTGCTTACAGTCAGTATTTATATATTTTTTTCTTGAAAAAAATTCACCCTAAATTGTGTAATTTTTATTTTTAATATAGAAAATATGATATGGGGTTGTTCATGTGAGATAGTAGAAGCACTTTCTGATTTTTATAGGCCATTTGAAATTTTTACAACTTAGAAATTTAAAAAATGCTTATTAAGAAATTTTTTTAAATTATCATAACTTTGTACTGTTTTTAGTAACCTTTTTACAGTTTTAAAGAAATAGTTGAGGAAAAAACTTTTATGTTTTAAGGTGACTTATGTCTATTAAGAATTCCAAGTTATTAAAATCTTTCCTCTTCTGTGAATGAAGGTCTAATTTTCTAGTGATATCATGTTTTAAAGTTCTTTGAAATTTTTTTTAAATTGGACATAATAAGTACTCCTTTGTTTTGCCTTTTTTGTTGTTTTTTGGTTGTAATTTTAATGTTCAAAATTCTTAGTCTGAGCACATGTTATTCAGTCCATGGAGCTTGGCTTAATCTATGTAACATCCTGAATTCATCTAATAATGTGTGAAAATGCAGGTTTTAAAAAAATCATATGGAATACAATTTTATCTCTCCGTAAAGAATGTAAATACAAAATTAAGTTGAAAGCTATTAATGTCATCTAAACCAAACTATTCTACAATTTTGTGGCAGTGGATTCTAAAATAGTAAATGCACCTAAACTGCAATATCTCATCTATTTTGTCATTTTAGCTTTAATAATTTAATGATAGCCTTAATTTTCCCTTTTTTATTTGCATTAATATTGGCTCTTAATTTTAATATCTTTAATATTCTGTAAAAAGTTGTCAGGTTCTAGAGAAGGTACAGGGGTATTTCATGTTTGTAGTTTGACTTGCAGTAATTACTGATCATTTTATTATTGATTTTAATATATCAAATAGTCTCTCCCAAACTCACATATATTTTATGTAATTTCACAAAATAATTTACATTATACCTTGAGATGTACAACCTTGGGCTATTGCCAAAGCAAGATTCAGTATCATTCAAACAAATAGGTAAAGATCAGCTTTTCTGTGTTTTCTTTTCTATGAGTCCATACTGTTTCTGTATAATTCTATTCCAAAGGTCAGTTTAACATTATTCATTTATTTATTCTATTATGTAATTTCTATTTTTTTTCTATTAATGTAGGGATAAAACTGAATAACCACAGAGTTCTATAAATATTTCAGGTATTTCACCAGACACTTGCCATACCCTGTCACCAGTGATAGAGTATGGAAAAGTAAAACACTGAATTATTTTTAAAGCTTTTATACAACCAGCAATTGTATGTTGCATATTTCTCATGTTTTGTGTACTGGATGGCTTTATTGCTTGTCATATGAGCTCAGTAAGGTAAACATAGTATTTCCTCAGTTTGTTCCATTCATATGTTACCTGTTTTCATTTCATATCTGGGGATATATTTTATGTAATGAATAAGATCTGGGCATTGTTAACTGAGAGAGTAAATGGAATGCAGTGGAATTGAGGGGCAATTGGGTGGGTGAGTTGGATGGATTTGAGGGGATTATTGCAATGAGAGGGAAGTACATATTGGCGGTTTTTTTTTTTTCAATAAAGAAAATAATTTTCTCTAGATTTTTATTGTTGTGAACTGTTGATGATTTTGGAAGCAGAAACCTGTTTGGGTTTATTTGGAAGCACAGTGAGATGAAATGGTCATCTTAATCTGGTTTTAAGAGAATGCCTTTGTTGGAGTTAATCTTGTCTGAGCCAGAAATAAAGTGTTCATAAATTTTTGAAGTAATTGAAGCATTTGGGAAAGATAAAGCACAGGGGCTGATGGTTTCTTTTGGTTTATATTGAATCAATTAGTGAGCAATATAGCCTTTAGGTTCTCAACAGTAGATATGGAGAGATTTAGACAGGTAGATTCTTGATAGCAGACACATTTGTTCATTTCCCTTTAACTGATTTTTTTGCTTTATACATATCTTGAAAAATAAAATAATTTGGAGAGATTTTTCAAGAAAGACCAAAGTGTCATATTAACTTCTTAGATAATTAGTTTATAAACTAATATAGTTAGTGTACCTGAGGATTATTTGTGCACACATCTCATATAATCACTAAAAAAACTAGTAATAGTTTAATTTCTTAAGCTACTGTAATACATTCATATTCTTTGAAATAATTAAAAAAAATAAGTGCCAGTGAATAATTCTGATATAAATAAAGGAAATATAATGTGAGTTCTTTTTTAGAAATACCTTTCAGTACTAGTTTGATTGATTTTCATTCCTTTTTGCTATCTGCCTCACAATGGCAATTGGGAATGGTTAATATCCGTATATGAGGTACTAATCTGTCGTGGAAGAAGGACAGCCAGAACGCTCCTTAGAAGCGAGGATGAAGAGACTTCGTCTCACGTATTTCGGACATGTTATTAGGAGAGTTCAGTCCCTGGAGAAGGACATCAGGCTTGGTAAAGTAGATGGTCAGTGAAAAAGAGGAAGACTCTAAACGAGGTGGATTAACACAGTGGCTGCAGTAATGGGCTCAAGCATAACAGCAATTGTGAGGATGGCTCAGGACCAGGCAGTGTTTCATTCTGTTGTACATAGGGTTGCTATGAGTCAGAACAGACTCGGGTACCTAACAACAATAATCTGACTGTACAGTGTTTGTAATAAAAATATGAGTGTATATCTGCGGTTTCACTTACTGATTTTATTTACCTTTTACCGTTTTCCAAAAAGGATATGAGGCAACCGATCATAACACTGTATTTTCTGTGTAAATTAATTTATAACTTTGAAAATCAAGATGAAATAACTTGTAGATATTCTAAATATTACATGCTGTAAAAAACTCTTCACAATGCCTTTTATGTTGAATGTTCTTAATATATACTTGTTATATAAATGAATGAATGAAGCTGGGATACATAGCAAATGTCATTAAGCTGTGTAACTCAATGGTTATATTGCATGAGCATCTGGAACATTTTAGCCTAAAACATCAACTTTCTTAACATACAACTCTGTATGGGAGTCATGAATGTTGACTCTGCTATTGAATTTATGCTTAACCTTGAGCTAGGCCCTGTGTATCTTCAGGTGTATATTTCTTCAACCGTAGGGAGGGAGTTGACATAGATAAAGTCTAAGCTCCCACCCTACCAGATAATGTGTGTCAATAGTGTGTTTGGGCTTGTGCACTCTCATGAATGGTTATACCCATTGTCACTGAGTTGATTCTGATTCATAGCAACCCTATAGGACAGAGTAAAACTGCCCCCATAGGGTTTCTAAGTGGCTTCATGGATTTGAATTGCCCACCTTTTGGTTGGCAGCTTTTAACCACTGTGCCAGTCAGCTCATTAATAACTGAGGATTCCCAGTCCATCTCTGGATAACTCTGAATACCAGTAAATTCTTCCTTATGTTTAGCTAAAAATCTGTCTTCCTAAGTTTTGTAGTATTCATAAATGTGCTAGGTGTGCCTTTGGTATATTTACAGAAAATATTGATTAAACTGGTATACAGGACTGGATAGGGCACTGTGTTGCAGTGAGTCTCCCAAAAATTCAGTTAATCCTTTTTTAAATCAGTACCTTTTGGCTACTCAATTAGTAGTAATCAATTTAACTGTCCTTGCAAATCAGCTAATATTTCTACTTTGTATGCAGAAGGACATCACAAAGACTTCACAGACGGCCTTTGCAAAGCCTTGAAACATTTTGAACTGCTGTGTTTTCTTGAAAGTAAGAAGGACTCCAGGTAGGGAAGGGCAGGGGAGGAGGGAGAGAAAGAGAGAGAGAGGACTTGTTATTACAAAATCCATAGGATTCTTTTTACTTAAGGATTTTGCTTCTGTGGATCCTTTCCCTGCACATCATCAGTTATTCCATGTGCTTAAAAATTTCCATCAAATGTACGGTAATATTTCCCATGTTTAAAACAATTCTTTGACCTCATTCCACAACTTCACCTTCTCCGTGTTCTCCATTCCCTTGGCTCATGTTCTCTCTTTCTTCCCTGTCACTCCACTGAAACTGTTCTTATCAAGTTTGCTAACTTCATTTTGCCAAATATTATTGTAAATTTGCATTTTACTCACCCTTTATGGAAGACTTGGCAGAAGATCACTGCCCCCACCCCATTTTATGGTTGGTATCTTTGGAGGGGAGCCCTGGTGGTGTAGTGGTTAAGTGCTACAGCTGCTAACCAAAAGGTTGGCAGTTCAAATCCACCAACCTCTCGTTGGAAACCCAGTGGGGCAGTTCTGCTCTGTCCCATAGGGTCACTATTAGTTGGAATCCACTCAACGGCAGTGGGTTTGGTTTTGGTGTATCTTTGCTTGGTGTCATGGATTAAATTATGTCCCCCCAAAAATGTGTCTATGTTTGGCTGGGCCATGGTTCCTGGTATTCCCATGTGTTGTAAATCCTGCCTCTATGATGTTAATGAGGGATAATGGGCGGCAGCTGTGTCAGTGAGGCAGGACTCAGTCTACAAGACTGGATTGTGTCCTGAGGCAATCTCTTGAGATAGAAAAGAGAGAAGTGAGCAGAGAGACAGGGAACCTCATACCACCAAGAAAGCAGTGCCAGGAGCAGAGTGCGTCCTTTGGACCCAGGGTCCCTGCATGGAGAAGCTCCTAGTCTGGGGGAACACTGATGAGAAGGCCTACAGAGAAAGAAAGCCTTCCCCTGGTGCTGATGCCCTGAATTTGGACTTTTAGCCTACCTTACTGTGAAGAAATAAATTTCTCTTTGTTAAAGCCATCCACTTGTGGTATTTCTGTTAGAGCAGTACTAGATGACTAAGACACTTGGGTTCCAGGTTTTTACACACAATGAGTTTTTTTCTTCTGCTTTGTCGGTTTTTTTTTCTGTCCATAATGAAGAACGATCTCATCTACTTAGTTGCTTAAAAAAAACAACAACATTCATTTCACAGCTTGTTAATGTAATTGTGCTCTATAAGTTTTACAGCTGTGAAAATTTGAATTGGCAGAAGTTGTGTGATAGATGTGTTTACAACAACAACTAAAAAGAGAAGCTGCTGAGGCTGCTTTTATGTACAACCAAACATCTCATGGAATTTGGTTTCTTTGTTCAGAGGTTTAGGGTCATGGTTTCATGGGACATACCAGTTAATTGGCCTAATGTTGGGTTTAGTGCTTCTGTTCTGCCTCCTACTTCATTGGGTAGTGCCTGGAGTATTAAAAGCTTGCAAATAGCCCTCCAGGGTACAACAATTGTTCTCTATTCGCTTGGAGCAACAGAGGAAAAAGAAGAATCAGGAACAGGAGGAGGAAATGGAAGGTGTATCTGATTGCCTCCAGGAACAACTGCCTCCTTTGTCCTGAGACCAGAAGAACTGGATGATGCCTGGCTACCATTACTGAATGTTTTTATTAAAGATTCTGTACAAGAATCCTGATCAAAAGGGAGAAAATGCCAAGCCAAATTTCAAATTCTCATGGAATCCGGATTTTCTGGATCCATGGAAACTAGATGGCGCTTCAAAACTGTTGCCCTGAGATAATCTTTAAACCTTAAACCAAAAGTATTCTTAAAATGGGGGCTTTGATCTGGTTCTGCCTAGTTCACTTATGGCCAAGGAAGCATCACTGGAACAGATGGCAGATTTTTAAAGTTGTGGTGAACCAGAAAGATAGCCGGAACGGAAAACTTACAAATCAAAGACCTGCTAGAAACTTAATTTTCCTCTTAGAGCACAAGGGCAACCTATGTGTTGCATAGCAAGCAAATCTCTTGCTCTCAGATTTTGAGCACAGTCTAAAGCAGTGCCGCCCGGTTCAAAGATGGCAACATCCTGCTTAAAGATGGCGGCCGACCCATGCTGCTTTGGTGTGTGTCACTCTCCTTTGGTCTTGCCAATAATCCAGTCTTACACATCAGGCTCCTTAAAGGGCTCACTATGCCTCTTCAATGTCTCCCATTCCAGCTTTTCAACTCCTAATTTTTCCTGTACTTGGTACTGTGCCAAATCTGCCAAATTGTAAAACTTTTGGACTGTTCCTATTTTGCTTCATTGGCCATGACTGAACCAGTTTTTATTTTATTTTTTATTGTAATTTAGATGAAGGTTTACAGAACAAACTAGCTTCCCATTAAACAATTAGTACACATATTGTTTTGTGACATTGATTGCCAACTCCACAGCATATCAACACTCTCCCCTTCTTGACCTTGGGTTCCCTATTACCAGCTTTCCTGTCCCATCCTGCCTTCTCATCCTTGCCCCTGGGCTGGTGTGAGCATTTAATCTCATTTTGTTTTATAAACCTGTCTAATCTTTGGCTGAAGGGTGAACCTCAGTTGTAACTTCGTTACTGAGCGAAAAGGGTAACCAGAGGCCATACTCTGAGGTAACAAAATAGATTAGCTTAAGTTATAAAGAATGTCTATCTTGAGCATTGTGCTCTTTTAAGAACTATCTATATGGAATCAAACTGACAACAGCAACTCAAAAGCTTAGATAGGATCCTAACTTAGGGGGCAGTAAATTTATGTTACTAGGAGAGGAGAAATTTGGAAAAGGAAGGTGAGAATGGTTGCACAACTTGAATATAATCAATGTCACTGAATTGTACATGTAGAAATTGTTGAGTAAGTTAATGTTCTGCTGTGTATATTCTCAACAAAAACAACAAAAATAAACTATACAAAAATTAGAGGTTTTTCTCAAAATTATATCTTTCTTCCTGTATTTCTCCAGAACCCCAGGCTTTTGAGTCCAGCTGCCGATCAGATGTCTAAATGGAATCTCAAAGCTGGATATAAAGAAGAATTATTGATTCTTCTCACCCACCACAAACAAAACAAAACACAACACTGTTCCGTACTTTTTCTCATCCTGTACATTGGAGCCATAATCTGCCCAGTTGCTCAGGCAAGAAATACAGAAGTCAGCCCTGATTCCTCTCTGCCATCAAAATGTAATTTTAATTTGACATCTTCCTGACATCTTGACCACTACCATCATAATGCTGCCCCAGAAATAGCCAGATAACTAGTCTCCCTTTTTTCCTACACTGGTGCCGTGTAGTCCCTTCTCCCCACAGTAGCCTCAGTGATCCTTTAAAATTAGATCGTATCAAAACCTCCGATAGCTTTCTCTTACTCTAAGACTTTCAGAGGACTTCATATATCCTGTAAGGTTCTGTGTGACCAGGCAACTGTTCTCCAGCACTATCATCTATCTACCTTTTGGTGGTTCACTCTACTCCAGACATACTGGCCTTTCTGTTCCTTGAACATGACCTCAAACTTGCTCTTCTCTCTGCCTTAAACAATCTTTGTTAAGTTTCTCACATGGCTCCTTCCCACATCATTCTGCTCAAATGTCACCTCCTTAGAAAAGTTTTACCCAACCACTCTTTTAGTTAACCTTCCCAATTCATCACTCTCTATCCCCTTACCCTCCACTCTTTTTCTTTCTAAAACTTGTTTATTGCCTATTTCTTTGTAAGAATGTAAGGATTGTGATGTCTACCTTGTTTACCACTGTATGTAGAGAAATACCTGGCCCATAGTAGGAGTATAATAATTTGTTGACTGAAACATCATTGTCTTCCTCTTAAATGATATTTCATCTCCATTAATATTTTATGCCCCTAAATGCCATACAAATTGTTTTATATGTGTTCTTAAAGATTATGGTAATATTTTGACTTATCTAAATTCAAGTTATATTTAGGGGGAAAGAGCTAATTTTCATCTACTGTTACATCATTCTGTTGCTTTCTTTTTTAATGGTCACATACAGTTCTTTAAAATGGCTATTACATCAAAAGGTTAGCCTTATAAACATTTGACAAATATAATTGGAAATATCATTTATTTCACTACAACTGTTGAAATGTTCCGTTGTATCCAATATATTCAGAAAAATTAAAATGTCAGGAATTCATTAAATGTTTTATTTAAAACACATATTTTGTGATTATAGGTCAGGAAGTGAATGCTATTTCTGTTCATTCATAGTAATATTTTTTAAATTTAAGGGCACTAAAAGCTCCATTGCTCTTACAAGTTAATCCCACTTTAATGAAAGAATATAGTCCTTTTTTTTAAATTTAGAAGGCCTTCTTAAGAATACTTATTTTACTAGAAAAATTATAGGTATATATACTGAAATATGAAAAATACACAACAGCTTTAAGATAGCAATTACGTCTGAGTATGTCTATGGAATGGAGCAGGAGACATGACCTTTAGTGGTACTTGTAAAAATGTATTTTTTTAAATCAAAAGATAAGAAGTTAATAAAACCAAAGTTTAACATTTGTTTAAACACGATGCTGGAAAAATCCATGTCTGTTTTATATTATTTCCTGTAATTTTTATGTTTTAAATGTTTCATAATAAAAACTAAACAATTAGAAATAAGAAAGTTGATGATACCGTATCCTTTAAATGAATCTATAGCCAAGTAATGGATAGCTATGTGTATAACTTGAATAAGTGTGCTAGAAAATGTAGTAGTTTTTCTTCACTTATTTAAAGATTTTTACCTACTTATTTCAGCATATACACATAAATGCCCATTACACATTTTAAAAATTTTCCCTAAAATTACTTATTTTTCAACTTCTTATCTTACCAGTTAAATACAATAAGACTTTGACAATTAAAGACATCAACTATTAAGAGTGAGAGGGAGAGAGAGAGGGAGACATTTGCAAATGGGCAGTCATTTCTAGAGACACTGCTGTAACTATCACAAAATACTTTTTTGTTTTTATGTAGTTTAGAATCTTGTGATGACAGAATATACAGTTGGTTATTTGAAGGTTATACATTAGTGCGGAGCGAGTCACACTGAATACACAAAATCCTAGAGATGCAGGTCTTTGGAAAAATAAACTTTTAGGTCCTTGAGAAACAATAGGAACATTCTTGAGGAACTAATGAGGTTGATTTGCAGGGGTACATTTAATGGTAAGACCCCCAGAGGTCTTGGAGCGTTGTCCAGGCTTCTGTGGAGTTGTTTAATTTTAATATACCTTTACTGAATATTGGATATCTCAATTTAGATTGCTACAAATTGCAGCATAAGATATCTAAAACAGAAAGTAGCCATTTAAAATAATTTAAATAATTTTGAATAGGGATGGAACATAAATAAATGAACTACACTGTAAAAGAAAAATTACAATTTACTTTTGAAAAGTTTATGTTCTTTCTAATTTCACATTACTGTGAGGGGCATCAGTTTTTCTCTCTCATTTTTTAGCCCTAAATCTTTATTTCTGACCCCATTCAGTCAGTCATTCAGTTTATACAATATATATGTGTATGTATATATATATATATGCTCCTTATACTACTGTAAATATGATCTAAAATTTGGTTGCCTTAATGCAGAATCCTGTCATGCTGCAGTGAATAAAATGGCTGGTGTCAGCTGAGTAAATCAGGAAACAGTTACCAACCAGTAGTGAAAACAATAGATATGACCTCATGAAATTTATACCTTGCAGGAGATATGTATAAGAGTAAGCAGGAAACTCTAATATTGTGAAATAAATGCTATGATTTGAAAAAATACAAGATATTGTGAAATGAAAGAGGAGGCACTAACCATAGAGCTTAAGAGATCTCTTAAAAGTAGTATCAGATTTGAGTTATGAAGCATGGGTAGGATTTAGCCAGGAAGAAGTGGAAAAACAAAGGTTTTCCAGATGTAATCACTAATTTTTAAACAAGGTAAGAACAGTGACAAAGAGAAACTAAATATATTTTAATATGGTAGAGGCTTGGTTTTTGAGGTAAGCAGAAGCAGTTCAAGATGGAACTGGAGAAGTATCCAAGAGCAATTTTGACACATTAAGAACAAGGATTTTATTCTACGGGTAGTAAAATAATCCAATTCACATTTAAGAAAAATCGGATGGCTCGGTGATCTTACCCTTCATTGTTCAATTTGTAATTTAAAAAAAAAAATTTTTCCTTTTAATTTTCTTGTTTATTGTACTTTAGAGGAAGGTTTACAGAACAAAGAGTTTCTCATTAAACCGTCAGTACACATATTGTTTTGTGATATTGGTTAACAACTCCACGACATGTCAACACTCTCCACCTTCTTGACCTTGGAGGACCTTTTTTTTTGGTGAAAATATACATAGCCAAAGATACACCATTTCAAAAATTTCTAAATGTACAATTCAGTGACATCGATTGCATTCTTCCAGCTGTGCTGCTATTCTCACTATCCTTTTCCAAATTATTCCATCACTATTATCTTCAGCTCACTGACCCCTAGGCTTCCCATCAAACCTTTTGAGTTGCTGTTGTCAATTTGATCTCACATAGATAATTCTTTTTTTTTTTTTTGTACCTTAGATGAAGGTATGCAGAACAAATAATTTCTCATTAAACAGTACACATATTGCCCTATGACAATGGTTAAAACCCCATGACATGTCAACACTGTCCCTTCTCAGTCTTGGGTTCCCTATCACCAGCTTTCCTGTCCCCTCCTGCCTTCTAGTCCTTGTCCCTGGACTGCTGTGCCTCATTAGTCCTGTTTTGTTTTATGAGGCTGTTCAGTCCCTGGCTGAACGGTGAACTTCAGGAGGGGCTTCACCATTGAGCTAAAAAGGTGCCTGAGGGCTGTACTTTTGGGGTTTCTCCAGTCTGTGAGGGGAGTAAATCTGGTCTTTTCTTTGTGGGTTAGAATTTTGTTCTACATCCTTTTCCAGCTCTATCCAGGATCCTCTATTGTGATCCTGGTCAGAGAAGTCAGTGGTGGTAGCTGGGAACCATCTAGCTGTACTGGACTCAGTCTGATGGAGGCTGTGGTAGCTGTGGTCCATTACTCTTTTGGACTAATCTTTTCCTTGTATACTGTTCTCTTCATTCTCCCTTGTTCCCGAAGGGGTGAGACCACTGGAGTATCTTAGATGGCTGCTCACAGGCTTTTCAGGCCTCAGACACTACTCATCAAGGAAGAATGTAGAACATTGTCTTTATAATCTGTGTCATGCCAGTTGAGCTAGATGTTCCCCGAGACCATGGTCCCCACAGCCTTTTGCCAAGCAATTCAGTCCCTCAGGGAGTTTGGAAGTGTCTATGGAGCTTCCATGACCTTTCCTTGTACAAGTTCTGCTAGCTTCCCCAGTAATGTGTACTGTCGTACCCTTCACCAAAGTTACCACTTATCTATTGTCTGTTTAGTTCCCCCCACCCCTCACATCCCTTGTAACCAACAAAGATTGTTTCTTTTTGTGTGTAAACTTTTACATGAGTCTTTACAGTAGAGGTCTCATACAATATTTGTCCTTTTGTGATTGACTTATTTCACTCAGCATAGTGTCCTCCAGTTTCATCCATGTTAGGAGATGCCTCACAGATTGATCATGGTTCTTTATCTTTGCATAATACTCCATTGTGTATATTTACCATAGTTTGTTTATCCATTCATCTGTCGATGGCCATCTAGGTTATTTCCATCTTTTTGCTATTGTGAATAGTACTGCAGTGAATATGGGTGTGCATATGTCTATTTGTGTGACGGCTCTTATTTCTCTAGGATATATTCCCAGAAGTGGGATTGCTTTTTATAGTGCTTTTTTTTTTGTGGTGCTGATGTTTTCTTTGTTCCTCTTACTCTCCTGTGCTGAGTTCCTTTTGTTTGTGGATTTTTTTTCATTTCTGCTGTTGTTGTAGGTTTTGTTTTTACTGAGACTTTGTTTTTCTTCTTTATTTTGATGAGTATGTTTGTTAACTTTCTTTGTGGTTACCTTGGAATTTACCCTTATCTTCCTAGATTTGAACCAGTCTATTATTATTTGGTATCGCCTTGCTTTCCTCTCCATTAGAAGGTTCTGTACCTACACCGTTAATTCCCTTTTTTATTGTTCTGATGCTGTTGTCATTTACAGATTAACCTCTCTGGTTCCCTGTTGTAATTCTTTTGGTTTTGCATAGCCCTTAAGAGTTCATTTTTGAGGTTGGTATCTTGCTAGTACAATCCTGTGTCCTAGATTCAGCCGTGGTCTGATGTTGTTTGTTCTCAGATGGAAGGACTCCCTTTAATAAGTCTTCTAAGTTTGGTTTGGTTTTTACATGGTCCCTTAATTTCTGTTTATCTGGAAATGACCTAATTTCACCATCATATTTGAATGAGAGTTTTGCAGGATATATTATTCTTGGCTGGCAATTTTTTTCTTTCAAGGTTTTATATGTGTCATTCCATTGCCTTCTTGCCTCCACGGTTTCTGCCAAATAATCCGGGCTTAGTCTTATTGTTTCTCCTCTGTATGTGACTTTTTGTTTTACTTGAGCTGGTCTCAGGATTCTTTGTTTGTCTTTGGTGTTAGTGAGTGTGATTATGATATGTCTTGGTGATTTTCTTTTGGGGTCTATCCTATATGGGGTTTGTTGAGCTTCTTGGATGGCCAGCTTTTCGTCTTTCATGATATTGGGGAAGTTTTGTGTCAGCAGTTCTTCAATGATCCTCTCTGTGTTTTCTGTTTTCTCCCCTTGTTCTGGAACTCCAATCACTCGTGGATTTTTGCTTTTGATTGTATCCCACATAATTCTCAGGGTTTCTTCAGTTTTCTTCATTCTTTTTTCTGATTTTTCCTCAAACAGAATTGTATCCCAGTGTTTGTCTTCAATTTCGCTAATCCTGTCTTCCTTCATTTCAAACCTGCTCCTCAACCCTTCTATGACACTGTCCATTTCTGAAATCTTGTTATTTGTCTTTTGGATTTCTAATTATTGTTTTTGTATGGTTTCTAGTTGTGAATTTATTTTAATATTTTGTTCCTGTATTATTTTCTTGAGTTCTTCCATTTTTTTATCTGTATTTTCCATGAATTTGTCTGCTTTTTCCATGAATTTATCTATTTTTTTCCTCATTTTTGTCTGCTTTTTGCCTCAACTCTTGGATAATTCTGAATATTAGGGATTTGAATTCCCTATCAGTTAGGTCTAGTGCCTTCTCTTCTACTGGAAGGTCATCTGGTGTTTTATTTTGGATGCCTACTGGAACCATCCTGTCCTGTTTTTGTAAATGTTTTGATATTGTATGCTGTCTTTGGGGCATTGATTGGTTATTTTCCTCGTTTATTGATTGTAGATTTGTTTGTTTTGTCCTGCTTTTTTGTTTTATTTGGTTATGTGTTAGCAGGTGGGCTGTGTGTTCTTTGTTGTTTGCTCGTTGGTGGACATGATACTTTTCACCTCCTTCTCCAATGGGCAGGGTCAGTCACTCAGATATGGTACAGCAGCACAGGTCCAGCTGAAGGGGAGTTGCTAGGATGGGTTGTTTGTGGCATGTACCAGGGCTGACAGTGCGGACTGGGAATCAGTGCAGGGCAGGTTCCAGTTGGCCGTGCCTGTGCTGCTTGGGAGTGTGATGTTCAGCGTATGGTGCAGGCAGGCAGGAAGGAGGGGGTCGATTGTGATGTATGGAGCTAAGGTGGGTTTGGGAAAGAGGAGAGAGAGGAGAGAGGAACAGGAGCCAAAAATGTACACACAAACCAAAAAGAGTGCTAAGGGAGCTTGCTATTGGAGTGGAGAGATGAGACACTGAGAAATGAGGAAAAAGAAAAATTAAAACAAAAAGAAAAAGGGTAAAAGAAAAAAATGAATAAATTAAAAAACTGGAAATGAAGAAAGACAAAAAGGAAATAAGAGAGAGAAGAAAACAAAACAAAGAAACAAAAAGAAGACAAAACAAGATAAAAGAAATGCCCTCAAGTATGTCCCCGTGCGTCTGCACAGAGTAAGGGAGTATCTTCCAAGCTGCACGGTACTGCCCAGGTAGAAGGGGCTCCCACGCCGAGACAAGACAAAGAAAACAAACAAACAAATCAAAACAGAACAAATCAGAGCAAACAAAAAAATTATTGGGGTCCTACCAGTGTGGTGGCATGGGCCAGGAAGCAGTTTCACAGTCAGTTGGTGTTTCATAGCCTTTCAGGAAGAAGCAAAGACGGCACACAGAGCCAGGTATTTGAGAGAAAGGAGGGGGAGGTGGTGACAGTAAGGAAGAAATCTAAAGAAGCGGAAAAAAAGCAACACCAGCAGCCAACAAATGGCACTCAGGAAGCCAACCAGTGCGGGCGGGTGGAGTCCAAGCAATACCGGGGTACTTCCCGTCCAAGATACTGTGACTGTAGGAAGCAAAGGAGGATAAGTGGGGGTGAAGAAGGGAGGTGGGGGGAGAAAGCCTATATCGCAGGTTACCAGTTGTTCTGTCTCTTGCTGGAAGCTTCGTGAAGCTGCTTTCTCATACCCCCTGTTCGCTGATTTCTGATAGGAGTCCAAGATGGTGGATCTGTGCTGCAGTAGCTGATAGGAGACCTCTGCATGTATTGGTCTTCGCTCTGTATTCTCAGTCAGTTTCTTATTCCATTCAGTGCTTGACTGAGTTCTTTCTCTCTTCATTTGATGCTTAGGGTTTCAGGATTGATGTGTGACTCTGTTTGACTTAGTTTTTCTGTCCTTTGCTGAGGAGGTACAGCGTGGTGCTACTGACTATAGCGCCGTGTTGCCCGGAAGTCATCACTGTGTAATTTTTTTAGGAAAGACTTTACTGATCTACCAAATATGGACATATTCCCTTCTATATGCTCTTTTAGCACTTTTAACACCTTTAGAGCACGTGTTTCAGTTATAATAAAATGTGAGATTAGATGCTCAATGTCTGATTCCCCTCCAGGGTTATAATCTCTTTGATAGTAGACACCAGATCATTTTTTACTTTGTTGTTTTAGCCTATGCAAGTGTTACACTGCTTTTTATATAGTAGGTTCTCAGTAAATATGTGTACAATGAATGATCGAAGTCCTAAGTGCTGTAAGTAATCTGAATACTAAAGTGCTCTAAGTACCACGAATAAAACAATTTTCAAAATGAATAATTTATGTAAATACAACCAAAAAGTCAGTAATGATTTTAACTTCATTTCTTTCTCATTGCTACCTCCCTTAAGGCATTCAACAAATTTATTGCAGGCCTTCTTATGCCAAGCATTTTGATGGAAACTAAGGAAGATAAATGTGGTGTGTGAATAATAAATATTTAAACAATTAATTGCTATAGTTAATTAAAGTGTGTTGTGTGAGTATAATAAGCAATATTGAATGTACAGATAAAGCAATATAGAGTTCTTCCTCTTATCACAACATTTTTTGTTGTTGTTTTATTTGAATAGATCCTGCAAACTCATGAAGATACTATAAGTAGAGCATTTTTTTAAAATATGGACTTGTCATTGTTGGGTGCCATCAAGTCAGTTATGATTCATAGCAACCCTATGAACAACAGAAGGAAACACAGCCTGGTCCTGTACCATCCTCATAATCATTGTTATGCTTGAGCCCATTGTTGTAGCCACTGTGTCAGTCAATCTCGTTGATGCCTTTTCTCTTTTTCACTCACCTTCTACTTTACTAAGTATGATGTCCTTCTCAGGGATTGATTCCTCTTGATAACACGTCCAAAGTATGTAAGACATAGTCTCATCACCCTTGCTTCTAAGGAGCACTGTGGTTGTACTTCTTCCAAAACAGATTTGTTCATTTTTTTGGCAGTCCATAGTATATTCAGTATTATTCGCCAACACCACGATTCAGAGGCGTCAGTTGTTCTTCAGTCTTCCTTATTCATTGCTGAGCTCTCACGTGCACATGAGGCAATTGAAGATACCATGGCTTGGTTCAGGCGCACCTTATTCCTTAAAGTGACATCTTTGCTTTTTAATACTTTAAAGAGGTCTTTTGAGGCAGATTTGCCCAGTGCAGTCTGTCTTTTGATTTTGTGACTGCTGAATCCATGGGTGTTGATTGTGAATCCAGGTAAAATGAAATCCTTGACAACTTCAATCTTTTCTCCATTTATCATGATGTTGTTTATTGGTCAAGTTGTGAGGATTTTTTTGTGAGGATTTTTATTTTCTTTATGTTGAGATATAATCCGTACTGAAGGCTGTGGTCTTTGATCTTCATCAATAAGTGCTTCAAGTCCTCTTCACTTCCAGCAAGCAAGGTTTTGTCATCTGCTTATTGAAGGTTGTTGATGAGTCTTCCTCCAATCCTGATGCCCTGTTCTTGTTCATATAGTCCGGCATCTCAAATTATTTGCTCAGCATACAGATTGAATAAGTATGGTAAAAAGATACAACCCTGACAAACACCTTTCCTGACTTCAAACCATATAGTATCCCCTTATTCTGTTTGAATGACTGCCTCTTGGTCTATGTTCAAGTTCCGTATGATCACAGTTAAGTGTTCTGGAATTCCCATGCTTTGAAATGCTATCTATAATTTGTTATGATCCACACAGTCCAATGCCTTTTCATAGTCAATAAAACACAGGTAAATTCTTTCTGGTATTCTCTGCTTTCAACCAAGATGCACCTAACACCAACAATGATATCCCTCATTTCATGTCCTCATCTGAATCCAGGTTGAATTTCTGGCAGTACCCTGCTAGTATTCTCCTGCAAAAATTTCTGAATGAGCTTCAGTAAAATTTTACTTGTGTGTGATACTAATGATATTTGTTGATAATTTCCACATTTTGTTTGATTACCTTTCTTTGGAATAGGCATAAATGTGGATCTCTTCATGTCAGTTGGCCAGGTACCTGTCTTCCAAATTTCTGGCATACACGAGTGAATACTTCCAGCACTGTTATCTGTTTGTTGAAACATCTCAGTTGGTATTCCAATCCATTTCTGGAGACTGGTTTTTTGTCAGTGTTCCCAGAGCAGCTTGAACTTCTTCCAACAGTACCATTGGTTCTTGATCATATGCTACCTCCTGAAATGATTGAAGGTTGACCAATTCTTTTTGGTACTGTGACTCTGTGTATTCCTTCCATCTTTTTTTGATGCGTCCTGTGTTGTTCAGTATTTTGCCCATATTATCTTTCACTATTGCAACTCAAAGCTTGAGTTGTTCAAATTTACGGACCAACCACTAAGGGCAAAGATAAAGAAACTGAAGGTTATTACCAATTTCTCTGGTCTGAAATTGACGAACATGCAATCAGGATACATTGATAATTACTGGTGATTGGAATGCAAAAGTTGGAAGCAAAAAAGAAGGATCATTAGTGGGAAAATATGGCCTTGGTGATAGAATGATGCTGGAGAGTGCATGATAGAGAATTTTGCAAGACCAACAGCTTCTTCATTGTAAATACCTTTTTTCAACAACACAAACTGCAGCTATACACGTGGACCTTGCCAGATGAAGTACACAGGAATCAAATTGATTACATCTATGGTACATCTGTGGAAAGAAACGATGGAGAAGCTCAGTATCATCAGTCAGAACAAGGCCAAGGGCTGATTGAAAAACAGACCACCAGTTACTCTTATGTAAGTTCAAGTTGAATCTGAAGAAAATTAGAACAAGTCCACAAGAGCCAAAGTACGACCTTGAGTATATCCCAACTGAATTTAGAGACTATCTCCGGAATAGATTTGATACATTGAACACTAATGACTGAAGACCAGATGAGTTGTGGAATGACATCAAGGATGCAAACATAAAGAAGACAAGAGGTCATTAAAAAGACAGTGAGGAAAGAAAAGACCAAAATGTATGTCAGAAGAGACTCTTACTTGCCCTTGAATGTCGAGTAGCTAAAGCAAGAGGAAGAAATAATGAAGTAAAAGAGCTGAACAGAAGATTTCAAAGGGTGGCTCGAGAAGACAAAATAAAGTGTTATAATGACATGTGCGAAGACCTGGAGTTAGAAAACCAAAAGGGAAGAACATGCTTAGCATTTCTCAAGCTGAAGGAACTGAATTAAAAATTGAAGCCTCGAATTGCAGTAGTGGAGGATTCTGTGAGACTTGTCATTCATAATCTGAAGTGCCAGGAGATATTAGAGATAGCTTCCTTTTTTGCCATTCTTAAAAATCTACTTAATGTTCTTGATCAATGATGAATGAGTGATTTTCTATTTAGGAACATCATAAGTAAAAACGAATATGTCTTTAAGTGGAAATATTAATATAATTTTAGACAACTTACAGTAATCATTATAGTTTTCTTTTAAAAGTAATTCCAATTACCATCATTCAAATTGTTACGACCATCATTCAAATGAAATCTACTTAGAATTTTGACTTGGAAAGCAAATATTGCACTGAAAATTTTCTGACAGAATTTAATTCAGTTTGTGGACAAAAAGAACAGGAGTTTCAGAGAATCCAGGTTAGTTAAACTTGGTTCAGTGTATGAAAAAACTACTCTGTATTTTCTGACAGAGATAAATGGGTATATAACAGAGTTTAGTAAAACTTCCATCAAAGGAAAAATAGTAGTAATCAGAAAGGGAAGAAAGTTGAGAGAATATTCTTGTTTGCCATGAAGATATTGCATAGTTTGATTTTTTTCTATACTGTTTCTTTTACTGAAACAGAAATTAAGTGCTACAATATTTAATATGTTGAAAAGGTCATCTAAATTCTCTTTGACATTAGGAGAAAGCTATGAGATAGAAAATCAAATTTTATTTCAGAAAAATTATATATGCAGATTATTCAGTAAAATATGGAGGAATATGTTACTGTTACATAAAGAAAGCAAAAGGTCATTAATGAGACAGGAAAGAAAGAAAACACCAAAGTGGATGTCAGAAAAGATTCTGAAACTTGTTCTTGAATGTAGAGTAGCTAAAGCGAACAGAAGAAATGATGAGGTAAAAGAGCTGAACAGAAGACTTCAAAAGGCAGCTCCAGAGGACAGAGTATTTTAATGAAATGTGCAAAGACCTGCAGCTAGAAAACCAAAACAGAAAAAAACACTGGGCATTTCTCAAGATGAAAGAACTGAAGAAAAAATTCAAGTCTCAAGTTGCAAGAGTGAAAGATTCTATGGGCAAGATACAGAAGGACACAGGAAGCATCAAAAGAAGATAGAAGAAATATAGAGTCAGTGTACCAAAAAGAATTGGTTGACATTCAACCATTTCAGGAGGTAGCATATGATCAAGAAATGATGGTATTGAAGGAAGAAGTCCAAGCTGCACTGAAGGCATTGGCAAAAAACAAGACTCCAGGAATTGACAGAATACCAATCAAGATGTTTCCATAAATGTGCAACGCTGGAAGCGCTCACTCATCTATGCCAAGAAATTCAGAAGACAGCTACCTGGCCAACCGATTGGAAAAGATCCGTATTTGTGCCCATTCCAAAGAAAGGTGATTCAACAGAATGTGGACAAACAGTATCATTAATATCACACACAAAATTTTACTGAAAATCATTCATAAATAGTTTCAGCAGAACATTGACAGGGAACTGCCAGAAATTTAACCCGGAATCAGATGAGGACATGAAATGACAGACATCATTGTGATGTTAGGTGGATCTTGTCTGAAAGCAGAGAATACCAGAAAGATGTTTACCTATGTTTTTATTGACTATGCAAAGACATTAGACTATGCAGATCATAACAAATTATGGATAACATTGTAAAAAATGGGAATTTCAGAACAGTTAATCATACTCGTGTAGAACCTGTACATAGACCAAGAGGCAGTCATTCAAACAGAACAAGGAGATAACCGTATAGTCTAAAATTGGGATAAGTGTGTGTCAGTGTTGTATCCTTTCACTGTACTTATTCAGTCTGTATGCTGAGCAAATAGTCCGAGAAGCTGGAGTATGTGAAGACGAGTGTGGCATCAGGATTGGAAGAAGACTCATTAACAACCTGTGATATGCAAATGACACAACCTTACTTGCTGAAAATGAAGAAGACGTGAAGCACTGATGAAGATCAACATAAAGAAAACAAAAATCCTCACAACTGAACCAATAAGCAGCATCATGGTAAGCAGACAAAATATTGAAGTTCTACTTGGATTTCATTTTACTTGGATCCACAATCAATGCCCTTGTAAGCAGCAGTCAGGAAATAAAACGGTGTATTGCATTGGGGAAATCTGTTGCAAAAGACCTCTTTCAAGTGTTAGAAAGCAAAGATGTCACTTTGAGGATTAAGGTATGCCTGACCTAAGCCGTGGTATTTTCAATCTCCTCATATGCATGTGAAAGCGGGACAATGAATAAGGAAGACCAAAGAAGAATTGATGCCTTTCATTTATGGTGCTGATAAAGAATATGGAATATACCATGGCCTACCAGAATAATAAACAAGTTTGTCTTAGAAGAAGTACAGCCAGAATGCTTCTTGGAAGTGAGGATGGTGAGACTTCATCTCGTGTACTTTGGACATGTTATCAGGAGGAGCCAGTCTCTGAGAGGGATATTATGCTTGGTAAAGTAGAGGGTCAGTGAAAAAGAGAAAGACCCTCAGCAAGATGGATTGACACATTGACTGCAACAGTAGACTCAAACAAAGCAATGATTGTGAGGAGGATGCAGGACCAGACAGTGTCTTATTCTGTTGTGCATAGGGTTGTTATGCGTGGAAACTGACTTGATGGCACCTAATAACAAGAACAACACCATGTTTGTGTTAAAAAGAAACAAAACTTTATAGAGAAGCAAGTAAGTATTTTCTTTGTCAGCAGAATTTAAACATTAAAATCACAGTACTATGGGATGTATCTACAATTTTTTTCAAAAATTATTGACATATCAAGGCATGGTCTTTTAAAAGCTAAAGCACTCTGAAGAAATAATTTATGTAATCTTTAAAGGAGAATGAGGGAAAAATAAGTGAAATTAAACAGTTATAGAGAATACTTAAAATTTAATGTAAGAAAAATATCACAGATACTCAAATGGATATTTCTCTACCCTTTTCTTAACTTGTGCATTCCATTATGTGTAGTAATTATTAATTAAATATTTATGTTTTAATGTTAATACTATACTTTATGTTACAAATGACACATACCATAATTTAGGCTAATTTAGTTCATACATACCTGAAGAAAACCCTGTTTCGCTACTGGAAGCTATGGAATTACGACAATGATGAATAAGAATGATTAAATCGCTATTATTTGGCTGGAGTCGGAGGTGGTGAGCATAGTAAATACAGAGAAATCCTATTGTGTGGTTGCTGCTCTACTTATATTTTCCAATTTAATTTTCACCCAAATCCTGCATATAAGAAAATATTCTACACGATACACCTAGTAAATGGCAGCCAAGATTTAAATAAAATGTATTACTATAATACATATTTTTTCCATCATACTGTCATATCACTATCAACATGATGTTGATATTGGTAGCAATAGCAGTAGTAATAATAATAATTGTAATAGTGATAGTGCACACTTATAGTGCTTACTATGTTCTAGACACTGTTCCCAGCACTTTAAATACATAAATTCTATTTAATACAAATTGTATGAAATATGTACTTTTTATCCAGATTTTAAAGATGAGAAAAAAAAATATGGGAAATAGGAGAAATTACTGTTGTTTGCGTGTGTATAGATGGTGAATTGCAGGCTTTTAAAAATTTATAAATGCTTTGTATTTCAATATGGTTTTAAATATGTGTCATGCTTTTAATATTTTAATTACTTAAAATGCTGTTAGTTGAGTCCTGCAAACATTATCAAAGCAGTAAAGTCCTAATGAAAGAGAAGATGAAGAGTGTTCATGTTCATGGATAGGTAAAGGATGATGTGGACATATTTGAGCATCTCGGTTCCAGGGACACCTGAAAGAATTAATTAATTTTACCTTTGTGGTTTAGGAGCTTGGGAACAGAGCCTTTGGGAACAGATCAACATGGTAAACAGGGGTCTGACTGGAGATGAGGATGGTGATTTTGATCTGTGTAGGGGAGAAAGAGGAGTAAAAGCATATTGATAGTTCTTACAAATGGGGGAGTAGTTGGAATCCTCTTTTATGTTTTCCTTTTTTCTGTATCGTCTTCTTTTGCTAATATTAGCACAGATGTATCATTGACATTAGTTGACGTTAATAGAAGTCTCGTTTTACTTACTGAATGTCTGGGCAAAAAAACGTGTTTAGTGATCTTGAAGGAATCCCTAGAGAAAACAACCACAGGGATAAGGATAGAGAAGGTCTAATGTGGACTCCAGTATTGAGTAGAAAATTAAAAAACTGTCCTCAAAGGGTAGAAAGTAGTTGAGGGTGATATAGCAAAATGGTTAGAGACTGTCTGTTAGATGAAGAGACTTATTACTACCTTTTGTAGTTGTTGAGTGCTGTTGAGTCGATAGAACTGCCACATAGGGTTTTCTTGGCTGTAATCTTTACAGAAGCAGATTGCCAGGTCTGTCTCCCACAGAACCACTAGGTAGGTTAGAATCGCCAGCCTTTCAGTTAGCTTAACTGTTGTGCCACTAGGTCTCCATTATGACTACCTAAGGAGACCATTATTATTATAGTTATCCAAACAGGAGTACGAAGCAAACAAGAACTACAAGAAGTCCCACAAATTGCAGAGACCTAAATTCAATAATATAATATTTGCAAAATTATAAATAAATACATCTTATTGATTTATGTAGTCTAATACCTAGAAATCTCCAAACATGTGGGGAATTTCATATTTGTGAATCACAGCAGTGCCTTCAGTATACTTCAGTTTTTTAATCCCAGCTGAAGAACTTTTTTTCCCATACAAAACCTCTTTATTCTCCTACATAGCATTTTTCAAAGTTCTTTGACTGTACTCCATAGTCTGAATAATTTTTACATTATAGCCCAGTATACATACACATACACACATGCACCCACATGCACACCATTTAAAAAAAATAAAATGAGAATAGTAGTTACTGTTACTATTTCCTATTTGACTTTTTTCTAGTCTCTTCATCTCTCCCTTTCCCTCTTCCTTCCTCTCCCCCTCCCCTTGCAGTCATGACCTACTAAATTATTTTGATGAGCTTATCATGCTTGAGGAAACGCTGGTGGCGTAGTGGTTAAGTGCTACGGCTGCTAACCAAAAGGTCAGCAGCTCGAATCTACCAGGCACTCCTTGCAAACTCTATGGAACAGTTCTACTCTGTCCTATAGGGTCGCTATGAGTCGGAATCAACTTGACAGCAAGGGGTTATGGGTTATCATGGTTGAGAATTGTAGTTCGTAGAGATTGGAGCCAAAAAAGATTATGATTTATAGATATTATTCCTAAATTGACATATACGCTAGAGGTTAAAATAGATTTTGAAGGAATAAAGCAACTAATTCTATACTTTTCCAGCTGATTAAACATTACATTTACATATTACATTTTTCTGGTCTAATGTTAATTAAAACATAAAAAAATAACATGTTGAAATCCTTAACTTTAAGATTTGAAGAATTGTCTATAGTAAATTAAGAGAAGTTGTACTATCAATGATAGTAAATATGTGAAGTTGTTGCTTTATGGCTAGAATTTTTTCATATTTTAGAGTTTTTTGTCCATTTAGCGATGGGAGACAACTTGCAAGACAGTACAGATATATGAGTAGGAAATGCATTACAAATCATGTACAGTAAAATTTAATAATTTTAGACCTTACTTTATAAGGCTTTTTGAAATTGGGTTTGAATAATATTTAAAATAATTTATAGTTGGCTTCAGTGTTCTTTTTAGTTAGAATATATTTTACATTTCCAACATGGACTTGACGTGTGTAAAACATAGAGGAAAGTATCACACTAACAACAAAAAAAAAAATCAGGTGCTTCAGGTATATTTATGGCATCTAGAAAAAAATTGTACAAATGTGTTAGAAACACTTTTCAGAGATGTTTTGAAACAGAGCATTTTGTACAGACTCCCTTTAAGATTAATGTTTGAGCTTATAAAGGAAGTGACCAGAAAATTGTATCATGCAATTTCACTTCTTTACCCTAGTAGGAAAAAAAATGGCTTATGGCTATAAAACTTTTAAATCACTTATTATTATGTCACTAAGACTATAATATTTTTTCATAATCTCTAGCAGGACAAGTTAAAAAGTTAGTTAAGTATTTTTAAATCTCACAACATAACATAATATTGAGTATTTTATAGAGTTAAACAGAAGTTGTCTTGATTTTATAAAATGGTGCTTTTAGAAATATTTACCACTTTCAGAGAGATTTTACATCGGTATATTTTACCAATCTTTATCCTAATTGTATAGTCAGTTACCCAATAATATTTTTTATTAGCTTAAACATGTTCAAATTCCAGCTTGTGAGTGATGTCCTAAAAGCAATTGTAGTGATTTGAAAGCGTAGTATGTGACTTTTGATTCATTATTTTATTTCATATTTTTATATACTCGGGCATCAGGCAAATAAAAATTGTTTTGTTTCTTTAAGTTATAATACTGCATAATGACAATGACTTTAATGTGCTTCTGAATTAATTTTTAAACAAAATTTAAATACATGAACCAGGAAATATGACTTTAATAAAACATCCATGGTGCAATTTCATAATAAAAGCAGGCAAATTTTGTAGTTAATGTGAAACGAAATCTAAGTTATTCCTCACTCACCCTACTACATTATTGATAAATAAAATATGGACATGAATAAATATAGCCCTTTTTTCAACATTTGTAGTAACTGTTAAATGAGAAACTATTTTATTGTGTAAGCCTTCATCTTAAGTGAGAATAACAGCACAATTGGAAGAGCGTAGTCAATGTCACTGAACTGTGCAAGTAGAATTTTTTGAAATGGTGTATCTTTGGCTATGTGTATTTTCACCAAAAAAAAAAGGTTGAGAAGTTAGAGGGTTGACATGTTGTGGGGTTGTTAACCAATGTCATAAAACAGTATGTGTACTACTGTTTCATGAGAAACTATTTGTTCTGTAAGCCTTCACCTGAAGTACAATTAAAAAAAAAAAAACTAAACTAAAAAAAAAAAAATATAGCCCTTTTTCAATAACTGTAATTAATTGAAAAAATGCTTACTCTTTGCAAAGTTTAAGGATTTTATACATATTTTTACATTAAAATGAACAATAAATAGACTTCCCATTAGAATACTACTCTAAAAAAACTGAAAAAATATGAAGAAATATCATGAACATTACTCAAAATTGGAGAATCTTTTTGGGGATGACAAAATCGTACATATTCAGGATTAAATTTACACATCTCTACATAAAATACATAATAAAAAGTTTTATGAATTCATTTAAATTTTCTGACATGATAAAACATTTCATAGAAATTCACAAAATATATTAATTTTATCTACAAAGGAATATTGTCTCATGCTTAAAAATGACTCATTTAGTCACTTCATCTAATTTAGCTTTAGGAAATTTCTTTTTATTTGTCTTTTTAAAAAAGAGAAATCATCTTTTCTTTGGTCTGCTGAGGCAGGGATGATAATTGGCTTTAATAACTTTTAGATATTAGATACTATTTAAAGTTTCATAGATATAAAAATCTGTGCCTTTGGCCAAAGTAGAAATTTGTACCCATCTCTAATAGCATTTTTATTAATATTTCTTCACTTGACAAATCACTTGGCTGTAAGCTCTTTGTGATAATAAGTACATTTAGGAGTTTTTAAATTTTCCATTTACTTTGATACAAGTATTATCTTGCTTTATAGGAGAAAAAGATTCCATAAAATGATGGTACATTTCTGACAGGTTATCTGAAGTTTGTGAAATTCTCCTTTGTCAATTGTATAGTTATTTTACTCACATAATCATTTTAAAAACCAATTTTTAGGTTGTAGCATATACAAAAGCTAAAACCAGAAACCTTAAAATTAGAAGAATACATGATCCTGGAGTTGGCAGAAACTTCTTAAACAGCATTCAAAATTCTTGCACTACAAAGCAAGTTAAGGACTTGGAAAAAGCAATGGAAGCCCGTTTTATCTTTTGCTTCTAATTGTGGTATATTTTTGGCGAAAAAATGTTAAAAACATTTACAAAACAGTTTTGTGCTTATGTGGATTTTCGTTGAGTGACATTTCTTCTTGCAACAGAAGATGTTTAAATTTGAACTTTACAATAAAATCAAATTAATTGAAGAAAAAGTAATTTTATGCAGTGCAAAGAATTTAAGGGTGTAATTTTCATGTACCTACCAGATAAACTGGAGCCCTAAGTGATGCAAGTGGTTAACATGTTCACTCATAACTGAAAGGTTGGAGGTTCAAGTTCACCCAGAAACACATCAGAAGAAAGTCCTGGTGATCTGCTTTAAAAATATCATCCATTGAAGACGATATGGAGCACAGTTCTGTGATGACACACATGTGGTTGTCATGAGTCAAAATTGACTCAAAAGCATCTGGTTTTATCACATAAAGTAGAAAAATCTTCTTTAGACTAAAGTGAAGAGACAGTAGTAGAAAAATAATGAACAAAATGAAGAAATGCCTTCATTTATTTAATTCACACTGAATGCCTATTTAGTTCCAAGGCCTGCTTTTCAAAAGTTCTTAAGTTCTGTTGTCAAATATCTCTTGGTCATTTCAGTTCTATTTAAAAAGCAAAGAAATTAACAAGCAAACGTATTTGCATTTAGAATAAATTATCCTTGAGTGGATATATGGGCCTTTTTCAATTTAATTATTTTATAAGCCTTTGAAGATTACTTTCTATTTTTTTCTTAATGATTTTGTTTGTGTGTGTATCTATATACGTTATATTTTAACATTTATAAATTTTAGTATGTGTATATTCATGTGTATTTATGTGTTTTGGGGAGAAACCCCATTTTAAAAAGTAAATAGCTCAGTAAAGTATTTTCAGCTCAAAACAGGTATTTTTTTTTCCTCTGCAATAAAAATTTAAAATATTGAAAACTCACAGACATCATAGAAAATAAATCATTTTTTTTCTATTAAGTATAATTTGAAACCCTAATTTATAGCCTTTAAAAGGAACAAAGTTTTATGGATTGGTTACTGTCTTAGTCATCTAGTGTTGCTCTAACAGAAATATCACAAGTAGATGGCTTTAACAAAGAGAAATTTATTGCTTCACAGTAAAGTAGGTTAAAAGTCCAAATTCAGGGCATCAGCTCCAGGGGAAGGCTTTCTCTCTCTGTAGGCCTTCTCAGTCTTCCCCTGGACTAGGAGCTTCTCTCCGCAGGGACCCTGGGTCCAAAGCATGCGCTCTGCTCCTGGCACTGCTTTCTTGGTGGTATGAGGTCACCCCTCTCTGCTCCCTTCCCTTTCCTTTTTATCTCTTGAAAGATAAAAGGTGGTGCAGGCCACACCCCAGGAAAACTCCCTTTACATTTGATCAGGGATGTGTGACCTGGGTAAAGGTGTTACATTCCCACCCTAATCCTCTTTAACATAAAATTACAATCACAAAATGGAGGACAACCACACACTACTGGGAATCATGGCTTAGCCAAATTGATGCATACATTTTTTTGAGGGGACATAATTCAATCCATGACAGTTACTAAAGAGCACCAACTTTAAGTCATCTTCTGCCCAGAATTTTTTTAAGGCCGTTAATTAATACATGAGAAAAATAAGTTAATTTTGATGCAGATAACCCAAAAGAATATCTGTGTTTAAACCAATTTTATTATACTTTAAAACTAAGGAGAGTATGTATACTATTACCTAGGAAAATGCATATATAACAGAAACTTAATGGTGGTGGTGTTATATGTGATTTTAATTTTCTTCCTAATTAGTAGTATAATGAGAATATGTTATTGTCTTAAAGTGATTAAAATTATGTGATAATTGAAAATCATTAAGTGCTTCTTTTTATGTTCCAGCCTATATATAAATAGAGGAACATATTAGTTAACTAGATAAATCATTTCACAGGGTTATATGATCTAGTATCATTTTAAAATAACCTTTTGTATTTATCATGACATTAAATTTTTTTTCAAAAATGTATGTTTTTTATTAAATTCTAAAACTTTCAAAATATTCAGGAGTATTAAACATATTATTTTTTAAATCATGAATTTTTATGATGATTATTTTTCTCCTAAGAGTAGGTTGTTATTCTCTTAAAAGTAGGTTTTTAATATTCATCGTTATACATTAGGCGCAGTTAATCTCAATGCATAACTCTTCTTCAATTAGAGTAACTGAAGAATACGAAAAAATTTTCAGAGGTAGTTTTGAAATTCATCTAAAAGTCACAACATTTAATTCACTGTGTATATTTGTGATATCAACTCAGAATCCAGTTGGAAGAGGCTTCTACTAGCCTAGATTGGAAAACTTTGAGCATCAAAAAGAATAATGGCAGCAGTTGGTTGAAACATATTAAATGCATTAAAAATTCATGAGTTTACTTTATGTCATAAAAGAGAAAAGAATGGAAAGAATGAAGGGAAGAAAAGAGGATGAGAAAAAAAGCCTCATTTATTACTTTTGATGATGCCTATTAAAATCCTTAGGAGTCTCTGGGTGGCACAAAGGATTAAGCTGTCAGCTACTAACTGAAAGGTTGGCACTTCAAATCTACCCAGAGGCATCTCGGAAGAAAGGCCTGGCAATCTGCTTCAAAAAGATTATGGTCATTGGAAACCCTATGTAGTGTAGTTCTACTCTGAAACACATGGGGTGGCCATGAGTCAGAATCAACCTGGTTATTATAATCCTAACTGAAAATTGACAATTAAAGGAAATAATTCAGCATTTATGACCTCTTTCCAGTAGGAACTCTATTCCTTGATAACTAGATGGTCCCAGTTGATGAACGGATGCTTTTCATTATAGAAAAATGCCCCCTTCTAAATGCAGAAAGAATGATAGAATTATAAAATAACCGTTTTTCAACACCTGTTGGAATAATTCAGCAAAGATTGTCTAAGGAAGGTAAAACCACCAGGTGAAATATTTAGATGAAAGAACTGTTCAGATTAAGAAAAGAGAGAGAGACCTTGACTGAGTATGTAGGTAAATTTGTAAATAAAGTACATTTTTAGATAACATTAAAGAATCATTGTCAGTTTTGTTAGGTTTAATAATGGCATTATGCTTATTACGAAACTGTCTTTATCTTTCAGAGAGGCAAACGAGTAGTAAAATGTCATTATGTCTGAAATTTACTTAAAAATACTTAAAATGATGCAGATATGATACAGTATTTATAATTATCAAATCTGTATGATGCAGTTCTTTCAACTGTTTATCCTCCTGTCACGTTTTCTAAGGAGCCCTGGTGGTACAGTGGTTAGAGCACTTGACTGCTAATTGAAATGTGGGCGGTTTGAAACCATCAGTGGCTCTGTGGGACAAAGATGTGACAGTCTGTTTCTTTAGAGATTTACAGCCTTGGAAACGCTATGGGGTCGCTGTAAGTCAGAATCGACTTGACTTCAGTGGATTTGGTTGGGTATAACCTTTTCTGTTTGTTTGGAAATTTTTTGTAATAAAATATTTTTAAAACAACTATTTTATAGAATGCACTTCATTTATCCAGCCTACCTTTTGTGTTTTAGTACTTTGTCAAAAGCCTAAAAAGACATTACTTTTTTTACTATTCAATATATTTTACATTGCTTGAATCATAAAATTGGAAATAATGAAAAAAATAATGAATGTTCAATAGAATTAATATGCTGTATTTAAAAGGAAATTTAATTGCCTTAGTGAGTCTCCCTTGTAGTAATGATATATTTAATTATTGAATCTCTTAAGTTTCAAAAGTTGCATATTTAACTTTGTTATTCATCTGTTATTAAATTATTTTAGGTAAAGAATTTTACGAAAACTTTGGTATAAATATTTTCGTGCTTTTAGGATGTAGTTTGCCACAGGGCATATGGATAGCAAATAGTGCAGCTTCTTAGGATTTCTTCAACTCTGTCTTGCTTTCCAAAGTTCTCCAAATAAAATAAACTATGTTATAACAATTCTTTTGTAAGTTTACAATTACATGGTCACTCTGCAAGAAATGGAAAAATAGGAAAGATCCAGGGTCAAGCCACAAATGCTTGTATAAGTGTGAGGCAGCTTAAGACACATGAGAGCATTCTATAACAGGAGAATATAGTATGAAATTATGGGGATGTTAAGGCTGATGGATAAATTTGGGAATGGATAAGGATGATTGTTGAACAACATGATTGATACAATTGATGTCATTGAACTGTGCACGTGAAAATTATTGAAATAAGTTTTTTAATGTAGTACATATATGCATATGTTTACTACTTTAAAAAAGAAAAAAGATAGGGCTATAAAATGAGTTTATGGCTAAGTTATAAATTGAAACTGGGGGACTGTTAAAACTTTGAAACAAGTAGGTGTAGATTGAAGAGTTAGAAAAGGGACAGAACATAAACATTTACCTTGTTTCTATTTTGGACTACCCTGAATAGTACTATGATGGTCATCCTGGACAGGCAACAAGAAATGTCAAGACAACATTTGTCATTATTTATAAGAACTAGCTTTATTAGTATAGTATTTTATGAGAAACTTATTTTATAACAATTAATGGAAAAGGCACTGAAGTGAGTTGAAATGATATAATATTTTAATATAGAGAACACAGGAATTTTAAGATTTATTACTTCAAAAACCATGTTATTTATATTTTTAAAGATACGTAAAAGTTGTGTCATTTTCCCACACACACAGTACCTCAGAATACATACATGCCCATGTCTGGCAGTTTAGTTTTCATAAAGCCATTTGCTGAACTTCTGCTAGTAATTTTTGTCAAGAAAATAATTTCTACAAAAAGGGTATCTGCAACCAGCTGTGTGAACTCCATAAGGATCAGTGATAATTGATCTAATAATTGATCTTTACATATAAATTTTATTTGCATCCGGATAATCTGTGCACGTATAAGGCTTTTGGTTATAAATTACTGCTGGAAGCAAGTTTCACAAGGGCACAGATCTTTTTCACACTGTATCTCAAGTGCTTAGAACATTATTTGTCAAGTAGCATGAAATGTTTTGCACAATTTTCCTTCAGAGTTGCTTCAGCAGTTTCCACTTCTATCAGCAACGAATGAGAATCTACTTTACCAAAGCTGGAATTTAAGAAAAAAATAGTGTGAAATCCTGCAGTGAGATTCCTGGAAATAATGCAAAACAAATACTACACAATTGGTGAATGGATCCAATTTTACTCAGGTCATTTTATAAACTTTTTCAATCATGTTTTATTTTTTGTAAGTTGACTCATCATGCCTTTTACCAGCCCTTAGAACTTCTTCGTGCCTCTTACTCTTTAGATGTTTGCTTCGTATGTGTTTAAACTTAGTCACTTTAATACTTTATACGCTTTTAAATGATCATAGCTAAATATTTAACCCTATGAGACAAGGCCTATTTCATATCTTCATCCCATTTTGCCACACAAGCAAAAAAAATTTTCACTGTAGGCCATTGTTATCTAAAGTATACGCAGGATAGAGTGGACCCAGGACATGCTTCACCAAAAATGGGAGCCATGTAGTATACCACTCCTGGTAGGAATTTCTAATTTAAAATAGCATTTTAAAAGCTTGAAGTATTTTTGAATTATACAAATAAATACCCCAACAAGCAACAGCCACATACATACACACATATTCATACACATACATGCACATACCATTTAAATTTTGTCTCAGGATTTCCAAAATGTCTTTCTCCAGGGAATTCTTTTCGGTTATTGTAGTTTTCTCATTTTTCATGCAATATATGCTAAATTATTTTGTATGACCATTCTGGTTGGTTTCATTCCCTCCATGGGATCTTATCATAAACTGTCTTCCATTAAAGCTCCATTTCCCCCAGCAAACTAGGCACTCACTGGGAACTTTAATACACTTTAATAACCATCTAATTGTTTTAATCCTTATCTTCTTCTGTAATACAGTCTATACTTTAACACTGTTCATGAGCTTGCTGTTATATCTTGTTTCATTTGTTTATTCACCTTTATAGTTAAGACAATCTAATATGCTTAGAAAATTCCACCTTTCTTCCTTTAAACTGTAGTTCTTACGCCATCTCTTACAAGATGTTACTTTAAATTGCCTAAAATACTTTGATATTTAATTTTTAAATTTTTGCTGGCATTAATTAGTATGCATTTGTGTGTCATGGCTATCTAATTATTTGATGTAATCTTCCAGAGGAAAAAAGGAATACACAGATGCTAGTATGTCATTTTTCTCCTATTACTGCACCTGTGGCTTGTAGATCCTGTATTTAATGACTAAGTCATAGAAAGTGAAGCATTCATTAATTTCAGCTGTAGACTATGCCTAGTTTATCGGTCATATCTTTGAAAAAGTTTGTCTTTGGACTGTGCTTTTGCTCCGCAACAAAGTTTTACCTGGTTCTTTTTTTTTCCTTTCACTATCTGCATTTTCACTCCTTTGAATTCTGCTTGTTTGTGTAAACTGACAACCTGTTACCTAGAAATTTATCAAAACCTGTTAAAAATCAAGATAAACTAATGTTACAGTTATACTATGTTTTAACTTTGACACCCTCAAATTTAAAAGAAAAGATTTTAACAATGAATCCTTTATAAACTCTTGATGATCATCTTGGCTGATAAATTAGAAAGCTTCCGTTTGCTTATGTAACATGATGTTTAAGTCATCTCACCTTCTTTTTTGTAAGCTTTCTGTCACAGCCAGCTGTCTCTGAACATACTTTGAATCCAGCAGATTTTCTGATTGTTCAGAGTTAAATGACCTTCTTCAAACTCTTCAATATCATGTTTGGTGAACACCTTCACCTTAGACGGTTCTGTCATTAAATTGTAGTTGTTGATATTTCCCCCAGAGCATTGTATTGTTCATGCTTGAAGTTATTAATAGAATTCTCCTTTCAAAATGAGGACTATATTTTCCTGTTTTAATGGGTTTTATTCACAAGGGGGGAGGGGATAAATTTGAACATTTAAGCCCCAAAGAAGTTTGTGGATAAATAGAATACTTCACTCTAACTGTTCTGATTTTAACTTAAATGTCCTGGGAGATAATGTTAGTTTCTATCAGACTTTTTTTCATTTCAGCTTTAGTCTTCATTTCTATTTTTAGGTTCTGTTCTTAATGGTTAACTTTGAATTTAGTCTTATTCTACCATTATTATTAAGGAAATTATATTAACACATTTGGGATGCCTAATTTTAGCTGTCAGTTACCATTTTTATAAGTGATAATTTGTTCTTCAGAATTAATTTTTTTCAGCATACCTTAGTCTCTTATTAACCATGACTTAGAAATAACTAGATACAGAGTTCGGTAATAATCAGACCAAATATATCAGGCAGAAACAGATATTTCTACTGGTTTTGATTTTATTAAGCAAGCTACATATTGAGTAACTGATTTTATTGTGTGCGTGACTGTCATATTCACATGGTAAATGGTTATGAGAATATTTCTAAAAATTATAATGTTTACCCTATTATACAGTGTTTTCAAGTATTGGTAAAGTTTAGATAAAATTATAAATTTAAGAGTGGTCAATGTCCTAAAAAATTAACTACCATAAAGAATCTCATAATTAAAATGACTTTTTTCTAAACTTTAAAACATGAATTATAGAAAATGTCCCTTAAATATGATAATTTTAAATATTATATTTGCTCCTAGCATTATAACACTTACTCTTCTTTGCTACTTGTTTTTTTTATATACAAGCACCATAAGAAATGGAGAAGTAATGTCATTTACAATTTATTTCCACCATTGATCATAACGTAGAGATTCAGATAGTAATGGTTCTCTAATGTGTATCCAACCCTTGAACAAATGGTCCAGTTAAGAGCGTTTAGATTAATGGTTACTGTTTTAGCAACCTCTCTTCTTAAAATATTTATTACCATGTTCATTTTCACTAAACCTGAAGACAATAATCATATTAACAACATTATTATGTAATTTTAGAAAACAGCTGTAACTAATCAGTAGCTTAACTACTTGTCAGATAGTTAATATTAGGAAAAAAACGAACCAAAATATCTCTTTTATGCTATGTAACTAATTATACTGATCATTTGAAGAAATATAGGATGGTATATTGCTGCCAAGATACAATGTGATCTTCTTCATTCAAGGTTAAAAATGTAATTAGTAATATTTGGGTAAACATTTATACATATAACTATTATCTGCTATTTAGTACACATTGAAGTAATTCTTATTTAATTTTATTAGACAATACATTTCACTTTCAAGATTGTTTAAGAATATATCATATTTAAATATTGTTGAAAATCCAACTTATAGCATATCAAGTCAAGGATTGTCCTGAAGCATCACGTTTCATTTTGTTTAAAGGATATCATCCCTAAAGTTAAACTTTTCCTTAGCAGTCATATGTACGTGTGTGTATTCTAATGATGCTTCTGATCTAATTCACACATGCATATTTTCAAATAGATCCTGACGAGTTAATACAATGTAATTATATTCATCTTGAAGAATATATCGTTAATTTAATGTGGGAGGACTCGTTAGTGAAAATGAATACTTCATGTCATACCACATAGTACCTTCACCATGCAAAGTTGCTAAAACAGTATGGAAAAAACCTCCTAAGGAAAATTTGATATAGATTTCCTATGCTTTTCCAGACCTATTATCAACACTGCTAAAAGGGGGGAATATTCAAGAAGGCACTGAAGAGACCGCCTCACCAGACCCTGATGTTACTTCTTCTCTGGATGTACATGCTGCAGCTCCATAGGAGCCAGGTTGGAAAAGTTTCTAGGAAAACAACATATTCATTAGTAATATATATTTTTAAGTAAAAAAGATTCTTTTTTGATGACAGTTTGTCTTTTAAGGCCCCAGAGTTATTTCAGTACAATAAAAGTCCACATTTTAGTTTAAATGTAACATTTATTTCTTACTTGTTATTTTTTAAAAATATCAATGACAGAAAAATCTGGCTTTTCAAAAATAATATTGAAATGTAATTGTTTTAAAGCATGCAAAATCAGTCAGTTAAAAGTCAAGATTTGTTATTATTATACAATTATCTTTTAAAAGAGTATCAGATTGTTATTAATCCATTATAATGATAGAACATGAAGTTTAACTTGTTATAAAAAATTATGCCAAACCCTTTTCAGGATCTTCTATGTATCCTGAGTAAATGGCAGTAGACAGTTTCTGTAATGTTTGTTTTGTTTGTTTTTCTTACACTTTTTCATCTCAAGGAAATTTATACTAATGCTCTTAATTGTAAAGTGAAAATTTAAAAGTAATAAGTATTTATAAACAGTGTTCATTTCCTAAGCCTAAGAGGCCTTTAGATATATGGGCCAGAGAGTTAGAGAAAAATCTTAAAGGGGATTTTTTTTTTCCTGTGACTAATCTCAAAACATAAATTTCATATTTTGTTTACTTTTGAAATTATTATAAACTGAGAATATTGAAATACATTACAATTCAGAGAGGTGATAGTTATTATGTTAATGGAGGTTGGACACAATGAGTCTAAATAATTTATTTTTAAAAATATGCATAGTCAAGACTCTAAAGATATAATTGCCTATCAATAATCAAAATTTATAAATATGAAGAATGGAAAAAATTTAACTTTGACTATAAGAATGTAATTAAAGAACTAATAAATGAAAATTTTTTTAAAATAAAAGATCCAGTAAAGGAAATAGGTAATGCTCCCGACATTTTAAATTTTGAAATAATACCAAAAAAAAAAAAAAACAAAAACTCATTGCCATTGAGTTGATTCTGAATCAATAAGGACCCTGTAGGACAGAGTAGATCTGCCCCATAGGATTTCCAAGCAGCAGCTGGTGCATTCAAACTGCCGACCTTTTGGTTAGTAGCTAAGCTCTTAACCACTGTGCCACCAGGGCTCCTCTGATACAATACGTACACAAAAATTAGGAATCATCTTGTGTATAAGAGCTAATGTTAAAATAGTGTATATCTACATCTCTACTGAATAAAAATGTGACATTTTTAAAGTTTAGGAATCTTCTGAACTGCTTCCAATTATCTCACTAATTTTTTAAAAAAAAATATAGACAGTAATTTGTACTTGATTTACAGCCTTTGCCACTTTTTGCCTTTTATTACAATTATTGTTTTATAAGTTTATGTTTTGTTGTTACTCTTCTTCTTTCCCTAGCATTAAATGGTAAACTCCTTTAGAGAAGTGATTATATCTCAATATTCCATTTGTCTTTCTGTCTTCCACAAGGTTTAATACATTTATTTTCAAATATTAATCACTTAAAATGTTTGTTGACAGAACTAACAATACAAAGTCAAACATTAAAAACAAAAAAACACTTAGCAAAAAAAAAAAAAGGATTTTATTGACTTGTTTGCAGATAGGCTATTGGTTCCTAACAGTTTATTTATTAATTCAGAAGGATTTATGAATTAATCTGCCTGGAAACTGTAAATCAACTTTGGCATATATGGCTACTTTATTTTCTTAATGGCCTAAAAGAGACAATGGTGATTTGGACAGATCTAGAATTATGGTCAAAATCATATTTAAAAGTCTGAAACATTTTTACTTTGCATTAAGTAAACTTTCAGTGAGACTGAACAGACCAGTTATTAGCTTTGTTTAAACGCAAAGTAAAGAATAATGTAAGTTCTTTACCTTTTATAATGAGAACACCTTGACAGATTTGACTATTTTATGTGTAGTTTGAATAACCAAATTGAAAGGGGACAAGGAGGAAGTTTTTAAGAGGAAACGGGCCAAGGCACAGCAATTTCTAATGGGTTGAGAGAGGGAAAAAAAACCTCAATAACCTGTTAATAAATAATTTGAATTAATATGTTAAACTTTTTTTTTTTTTTAAGTGAAGAAGGGTAATAAATAGATGAGTTTTGGGGTTACAGAATGGTGGGTGAAGAGAAGCAATAGTGCTACAAATACCTGCTCCTAATAAATGAAACACATCTCTACAGAGACCACAGGAAAGCATCACAGTCCCTTGGAACAGTCTGGGGATTTAGAGATAATTTAGTTTACCCCTCTTATTTTACATAGGTTAATTAATACTGTACAAATGGCATGGGGAGGAGGGCTGTCTGACCACTCCAACCCACAAGGAGGGAAGGAGAACCAAGATCAAGAGCGCAAGGCTGACTCTTATGAGGTGGAGGCCAGACAAGCCTCCCCTCTCTGCCATGTTTACTAAGTCTGAACAACAACCATCCCTCACACAGCACTCTCTACTTCTCTAGTGGGTTGGATAATTCATTGCAATGGCCACACAGAACTCGAAGACCATACTCAGATAGTAGGGTTTATCAGGGAATTAACAGTTACAATTCAGGCTCAGGAACACTTAGGATACAATTCTTTCATCAGGACAGCCTCTTCCCAACAGAGCTTGGAGGGATGCCTCTGCCTGGCCCTAGACCTCTCCCCAAAGGCACTCAGCTTTCTCTCTCTGTGGGCCGGGAAGCCCAGTGTGCAGTCTCCTGCTGCTGGGTCTGTACTGCTGGGCCTCTTCTGCTGGTCTTTCCTTCCTTGGTAGAAGCAGGTTCCTCTTCTCTATTCTGGAATTGACACTCTTTTAAGGCAAAACTGACCAATCCTCTTGGTGGGCCACAGTTACCTTATTTGCACAGCCCCGCTCAGTCACCAGAGTGGGAGTTGCAAGACCATGGCGAGAAAGACCATACTAAGTAACTCATCACACAGCAAATACACAAGGAGCTATGGTGATGCAGTGGTTAAGCACTTGTCTGCTAACCAAAAGATTGGTGGTTAGAACACATTAGCCTTTCCATGGGAGAAAGACCTGGCGATCTGCTTCCATAAAGATTATAGCCTTGGAAACCCTATGGGTTAGTTTTACTCTGTCCTACAGGTTACCTATGAGTTGGAATCGACTTGACGGCAATGGGTTTGGGTTTGGTTTTAATTAATACACGCACGCGTGCGCACGTGCACGCATGCACACCCCAAAATGCTATTGAAAATTTTAGATAAAAAATGGGCTGGCAGCCTGCATTTTGCTGGGGAATGTTGTTGTTAGGTGTCTTCGAGTTGGTTCCAACCCATAACGACTCTCTCCACAACAGAAGGAAACACTGCCTGGTCCTAGACATCCTCACAAAGGTTGCTATGCTTGAGCCCATTGTTGTAGCCACTGTGTCAGTCCATCTCATTAATGGTCTTCCTCTTTTTTGCAGACCATTATAGGGTTGCTAAGAGTTGGAATTGACTCTATGGCAATGGGTTTGGGTTTGTTTTTTTGTTTTTTTCCTCCTACTTTACCAAGCTTGATGTCCTTCTCCAGGGACTGGTCCCTCCTGACAACTTGTCCATAGTATGTGAGACAACGTTTTGCCATCCTTGCTTTTAAGGAGCATTCTGGCTATACTCCTTTCCAGACAGATTTGTTCATTCTTCTGGTAGTACATGATATATGCAGTATTCTTTGCCAACACCATAATTCAAAGGCATCAATTCTTCTTTGGTCTTATTCATTATCCAGCTTTTGCATGCATATGAGGGGTTTGAAAATACCATGGCTTGGCTCAGGCGCACCTTAGTCCTCAAGGTGACATATTTGCTTTTTAACACTTTAAAGAGGTCTTTTGCAGCAGATTTTCCCAATGCGATACATCATTTGTTTTTTGACTGTACTTCCCTGGGCATTGATTGTGGATCCAAGTAAAATGAAATCCTTGACGACTTCAGTCTTTTCTCTGTTTATCATGACGTTGCTTATTGGTCCAGTTGTGAGAATTTTTGTTTTCTTTATATTAAGGTGTAATCCACACTAAATGGTGTAGTTTTTTATCTTCATAAGTAAGTGCTTCCAGTCCTCTTTACTTTTAGGAAGCGAGGTTGTATCAACTGCATACCACAGGTTGTTATAAAGTCTTCCTCCAGTTCTGATGCCCTGTTCTTCTTCCTATAGTCCAGCTTCTCAGATTATTTGTTCAACATATAGATTGAGTAAGTATGGTGAAAGGATACAACCCTGACACACGCTTTTCTTGATTTTAAACCACATAGTGTTCCTTTGTTCTGTTCATGTACAGGTTCCATATGAGCATGATTAAGTGTTCTGGAATTCCCATTCTTTGCAATATTATCCATAATTTTTTATGATCCAAACAGTCTAATTCCTTTTCATAGTCAATAAAACACGAGTAAAAATCTTACGGATATTCTCTGCTTTCAGTCAAGATCAATGTGACATCAACAGTGATACCCCTAGTTCCACATTGTCTTAGGCTGGGTTCTCTAGAGAAGCAAAACCAGTAAGGTGTATAAATATATATATATATATAGAGAGAGAGAGAGAGAGAGAGAGAGAGATTATATCAAGGAAACAGCTCATGTGATTGTAGAGGCTAGAACGTCCCAAGTCCGTGGATCAGGGTAGAGGCCTCTCCCAAGTCACACAGCTGCAGAAGCTGGCAGGCCCAAGATTGGCAGGTCGGAGAGCAGGGCTCCTGCTCTCAGGCTGTGCAGATCGATGAATCCCAGGTTGGGCAGATAAGCTGACAGCTCAAGTCCCAAGAATGGGAGATGAGACGACAGAAAGCAGCCTCAGGATCCAGAGAGAGCAAAAAGCCAGAACGTCTGCTTATATACAGATACGGGCCACACCCCCAAGGAGACTGCCTTTCTTCTGATTGGCTACTCACAGTATATTCAGTCATGGAAGTGATTACGTTAAGACCCTGTGAATCATGGCCCAGCCAAGTTGACACACAATCTTAACCATCACACACGTCCTCTTCTGAATCCTGCATGAATTTCTGGAAGTTCCCTGTTGATGTACTGCTGCAAATGTTTTTTTAATTATCTTTAGCAGAATTTTACTTGTGTGTGATGGTAATAATATTGTTTGATGATTTCCACATTCTGTTGAATGACCTTTCTTTGGAATGGGCACAAATATGGATTTCTTCCAGTCGGTTGACCAGGTAGGTTAGCTGTCTTAGAAATTTCTTGGCATAGAGTGCTTCTGTCATTGCATCTGTTTGTTGAAACATGTCAATTGGTATTCCGTTAATTATGGAGACTTGTTTTTTGTCAGTGCTTTCAGGGCAGCTTGTACTTCTTCCTTCAGTACCATTGGTTGTTGATCATATGTTACCTTCTGAGATGGTTGAATGTTGACCAATTATTTTTGGTACAGTGACTCTGTGTATCCCTTCCATCTTCTTTTGATGTTTCCTGTGTCCTTCACTATGTTGCCCATAGAATCCTTCAGTATTGCAACTTGGATTTTTTCTTCAGTACTTTTAGCTTGAGAAATGCCAAGCATGTTATTCTCTTTTGGTTTCCTATCTCCAGGTCATTGCACGTTTCATTTGAATACTTCATCTTCTTGAGACACCATTTGAAATCTTCTGTTCAGCTCTTTTACTTCATTTCTTGCATTTGCTTTAGCTATTGTACATTCAAGAGCAAGTTTCAGAGTCACTTGTAACATGCGTTTTGTTTTTTTCTTTCTTTTCTGTCTTTTTAATGACCTTTTGCTTTCTTCAAGTATGATGTCCTTGATGTCATTCCACAACTCATCTGGTCTTTGTTCATCAGTATTCAATGTGTCAAATCTATTCTTACTGCAATAAAGCAAGTCACACGAATTTTTTGGTTTCCCAGTGCATATAAAAATTATGTTACACTATACTATAGTCTATTAAGTGTACAGTAGCATTATGTCTTAAGAAATATACATACATTAATTAAAAAATATTTTCTTGCTAAAAAATCATAACCATCATCTGAGCCTTCAGTGAGTCATAATCTTTTTGCTGGTGGAGGGTCTTGCCTTGATGTTGTTGGCTGTTGACTGTCAGGTAGGTGGTTGTTCAAGGATGGGGTGGCTGTGGCAATTTCTTAAAATAAGAACAATGAAATTTGCCACATTGATTGACTCTTCCTTTCATGAAAGATTTCTCTGTAGAATGCAATGATGTTTGATAGCATTTTACCCACAGTAGAACTTCTTTCTAAATTGGAGTCAATCCTCTCAATCCCTTCTGCTGCTTTGTCACCTAAGTTTATGTAATATTCTAAATCCTTTGTTGTCATTTCAGCCATGTTCACTGCATCTTCACCAGGAGTAGATTCCATCTCAAGAAGCCACTTTCTTTGCTCATCCATAAGAAGAAACTCCTTATCCATCAAAGTTTTATCATGAGATTTCAGCAATTCAATCACATCTTCAGACTTCACTTCTGATTCTAGTTTTCTTGCTATCTTCACCACATTTGTAGCTACTTCCTCTACTGAAGTCTTGAATTCCTCAAAATCATCCATGACTGTTGGAATCTCTTCCTAATTCCTGTTAATATTGATATTTTAACCTCCTCCGATGAATCACGAGTGTTCTTAGTGGCATCTAGAAGGGTGAATCCTTTCCAGAAGGTTTTCAGTTTACTTTGCCCTGATCCATTAGAGGAATCACTATCTATGGCAGCTCTAGCCTTATGAAATGTTTTTCTTAAATAGTAAGAGTTGAAATTACTCCTTGATCCATGAGCTGCTGCAGAATGGATGTTGTATTAGCAGACCTAAAACAATAGTAATCTCCTTATACATCTCCACCAGAGCTCTTTGGTGACCTGGTGCTTTGTCAATAAGTAGTAATAGTTTGAAAGGAATCTTTTTTTTCTGAGCAGTATGTCTCAACAGTGGCCTTAAAATACTCAGTAAACCATGTTGTAAACAGATGTGCTGTCATCCAGGCTTTGTTGTTCCATCTGTAGAGCACAGGCAGAGTTGATTTAGAATAATTCTTAAGGGCCCTAGGATTTTTAGAATGGTAAATGAGCATTGGCTTCAACTTAAAGTTGCCAACTGCTTTAGCCCCCAGCAGGTGAGTCAGCCTGTCCTTTGAAGCTTTAAAGCCAGACATTGACTTCTGCTCTATAGCTGTGAAAGTCCTAGATGGCATCTTCTTCCAATGTAAGGCTGCTTTGTCTACATTGAAAATCTGTTGTTGGTGTAGCCTTCTTCATCAGTTATCTTAGCTAGATCTTCTGAATAACTTGCTTCAACTTGTACATCAGCAATGTCATGTTCTTTCTTTAAACCTCACAAACTGACCTCTCCTAGCTTCCAGACTTACATTCTGCAACTTCCTCGCCTCTGTCAGCCTTCATAGAGTGAGGAGAGTTAAGGCCTTAATCTGGACTGGGCTTTGGATTGAGGGAATGATGTGGCTCATTTGATCTTCTATCCAGACCACTAAAACTTTCTCCATTTCAGCAATAAGGCTGTTTCACTTTCTTATCATTCATGTGCTCAGTGGAGTAGCACTTTTAATTTCCTTCAAGAACTTTTCCTTTGCATTCACAGTTTGGCTAAATATTTGACACGAGGCCTAGCTTTTGGCCTATCTCAACTTTCGACATGCCTTCCTCACTAAGCTTAATCATTTCTAGCTTTTGATTTAAAGTGAGAGACGTGCAACTTTTCCTTTTACTTGAACACTTAGAGGCCATTGTAGGGTTATTAATTCACCTAATTTCAATACTGTCCAGTCTCAGGGAATATGGAGGCCGGAGGAGAGGGAGAGAGAAGGGGGAATGGCTAGTCAGTGGAGCAGTCAGAACACACACAACATTTATCGATCAAGTTTGGTGTCTTCTACAGGTGCGGTTTGTGGCACCCTAAAACAATTACAGTAGTAACATCAAAGATCACTGAGCACAGGTCACCATAATAGGTATAATAATGAAAAAGTTTGAAATACTGCAAGAATTTCCAAAATGTGACACAGAAACACAAAGTGAGAATATGCTGTTGGAAAAATGACGCCGGTAGACTTGTTCAGTGCAAGATTGCCACAAACCTTCAATGTGTAAAAAAAATGCAATATCTGCAAGGTACAGTAAAAACAAGTATGCCTGTATTTCAGGCTAGATCTTGAAATGTTCTTTTTGATGATGAATGTGATGCTGTTCCTCTTCAATTTTTCATTCCTGGCATAGTAGACCTTATAATTGTCCAGTTCAAAATGGCCAATAACAGTCCGTTTCAGTTCACTAATGCCTAGGGTATTGAACTTTATGCATTCCATTGTATTTTTGATGACTTTCCATCTTCCTAGATTCATGCTTTGTACATTCCACTTTCTGATTATTAATGGATGTTTGTAGCTGTTTCTTCTCATTTTGAGTCATGCCACATCAGTAAAATAAGGTTCCAAAAGCTTTTACTCTATCCACGTCATTAAGTTCGACTGTACTTTGAGGAGGTAGCTCTTCTCCAGCAGTATTTTGAGTACTTCCCAACTTGAAATGTTCATCTTCAGCACTGTATCAGGCAGTGTTCCACTGTTATTCATAAGGTTTTCCCTGGCCAGTTTTTTTAGAAGTAGATTGCTGGGTCTTTCTTCCTAGTCTGCCTTAATCTGGAAGCTCCACTGAAACCTGTCAATCATGGGTGACCCTGCTGATAATTGAAATACCAGTAACAGGGCTTCCAGCATTGCCGCACACGGAGGCCACCACAATACAAGAAACTGACATATGAGTGGTGGACTGACAAATGAAAATAAAGGAGATAATAAAGAAAGTTGCGATTCTGGAAATTGTCGTTGAAATGTAAGAAAAATGAAATATGCAGTTTCTGACATATATTCACTGAAATTAGTAGTAGTATTGTAATGCATCATCAATTGTGTTATACCTCTCAGCATATAAATATGCTCCAATATATTTATGCTCTTCCAGCTAGTATCCATTTCTCTATAAAATGCCTTGAAAAATTATCTATGTGTTTTGTCTTCACTACCTCTCCATTAAAGTCTGTACTCACTGTCTTTCACAAAACCACTTCAGTTAGGCTTTTATCCAGCCACTTCAGCAAAATAACTTAAGATAATCTGTAACACTCATACTGTCTAATTCAGAAGTGAGTTTTCAGTCTTTATCTTACTGGAATTACTCGCAACATTTATCACTTGGCTTCATGATATCACTTGTTTCTGTTCCTGCTTTTCGCATTTCCATGGCTGGTTTCTTCAGTGGTCTTATTCAGTTTCATGACTTTGAATATGCTAGCAACTTCTGGATGTGTATTTTCAGTCTGGATCTCTCTTCTGAATTCAGAGTGTATGCACAAACTTACAGCTACTTATCTTGGATGTCTGTCAGGGGCCTTACACAAAACTGAACTTCTTATCCATTCACCTCAGCCTGCTCCATACACAGTCTTCAGCATTTCAAAATAGGCCAATTCCAACATTTAGTTACTTGAAACAAAATTTTGACTTCACTCTTTCTCAAACTTTATAATGACCAACAAGTCTTTGTGACTTTACTTCAGAATACATATTCAGAATTTGATCACCTTTTACCACCGTTATTGAAACCACTCTGGTCTCTAAGATCATCATCTTTCACTTGGATTAATAAAATACCCTCCTAAATGAATTCTGTGATTCATAATTGCCTCTCTAGAGCTGTTAGATTCCCTGAAATGAAGTAGTCCCCTGCATTGTCTCATACCACATTGCCTGAATTGCACAGTCAGGCAAAGTTAATGAGCAGCCAACTCATATATGACCAAAGCTGATGATGCTGTGTAAGCCAGATATTGAAGTTTGATAGGTCCCCGGTTTATTCTAATAAGTAGCATATATGCCTAGCTATAAAAATGAAAACATCAACCTGTGTGACTTTGGTCAAGTTGCTTGCCAGTTCCATGTTTAGCTTCCTCATCTGTAAAATAACTAAAATAATATTACCTACATCTACAGGGTTTTTTTGAGGGTTAAATAAAACAGTAAATTTAAAGCATGTATAACAACAGAGCATAAAAATGTTATTATATGTATTTAAAATAAAATTATAAAAATTATGTAAATCTATAATTACCAATAAAATTTATAGATTGTAGTTGAGAACTTAAAATGTATTTTAAAGGCTACAGAAAAGTGAAGGAGAGAAAATTAGCAATGGCTAAAACCATTATCATTCTCATGCACAGGAATAATAGCCCCCAATAAGTATGTGAAGGAGAGGAAACCTGGCAAAACAACACCCAATCAGCATTTCACAGTAAAATTTCTGATGTGATTTTTTTGCATGGACACCTGTTTATGTTTTGGATAGATTATTTTCCTCAACGTTTTTAGAATAAGTATAAACCTACTGCCGTTGAGTCAATTCTGACTCATAGAGACCCCATAGGGTTTCCAAGGCTGTAAATATTTATGGAAGCAGACTGCCATATTTTTCTCCAGTGGAGCCACTGGTGGTTTTGAATTGCTGACCTTTCAATTAGCACTCATATGCTTTAACCACTGCACCACCAGAGCTCCTTCAAAATAAGTATACAAAGGTAGAAAATTGTTATCATTTATACTTTATATGCTTTCATATATCCTGGAAGCCATCTAAGAATCTTTCTGTTATTGCTTGTCAACTACCACCTAAAGGAAACTAAATCTCTTTGTTACTAAACCAAAACCAAACAAGCAAACAAACCTTTTGCCTTCTCGTCAATTCCGACTCATAGCGACCCTATAGGGCAGAGGAGAGCTACCCACATAGGATTTCCGAAGAGCGACTGGTAGATTTGAACTGCTGACCTTTTGGTTAGCAGCCAAGCTCTTAACCGCTGTGCCACCAGGGCTTCTCTTTGTTACTACTTAGTCTATATTCTGTTATGGTTCATGTCTGACCGTGGTATAAGTTTGACTGTTTTGAAATACATTTCGAAGCTTACGTATCAGTTTGTTAAGTTCTAGGAAGACGCTGTTGTAAATCTTATTGATGATGTTTTGTTTCCCTGAAAATAGGAGAAAAAATATTAGGTATTTTTAAAAGCAACCAATTTTAGGTGGGAAATGTCAACAGGTATTGAAAATGTAATTACATTTTGATAAAAGTAAATTAAATAGAGGCTCATTCATATTGTAATATAAATACATGGTGGAAGGAAAGGATTAATATCTGATTAGTGATCTTTTCTCGATCTTCAGAGCCATATCCTTACACCAAGAATTAAATGAATTTATAGGAGTATACTAGATCCAAGATAAATGAGAATCTGGCCAGGTTATTATTTATCAAACTAAAGACATATATTTGATTATTGAGATGATTTACTGAGGAGTAATTAACCAGTGTTCATGTACCAGAGAATCAGAGGAATAAAATCTGAAGGAGGCCCAGAGTTGACGAGTTCCGTGAACTGAGGTGGTCTTCACCTACCCTGTGTTGCGTCTTTTGACTATGTGCGTTTCAAGTTCTGAGTGCATGGAACATTTGGAAGGGATGTCTGGATGTCTTCTGCTGTGCTATTGCATGCACAGTGTTTTGTTGTATGTCTTATATACTTTCATAAAGCTAAATCAACTTGGTGCTGGATGAAGTCTCTTGTACCTGTGACACTTGAATGTTAATTCAAACCCCAAAAGAATCCTACTGATTGACAGAGAAGGAGTTACAGGTGTTTTTTACTTCTTTTAAATTTTGATACTAATACAGAATTTAATTGAATGTATTAAAATGAAAATGATTATATAAAACAAAAGTAGCTATGAGATAATAAAAAGTATGCAGTGTATAGAAAGGCAGTACAGTGTGTCTGGTGAGAACATGGTCTGTGGATTTAGAACTCTGCTCCATTATTTACTAGCTGTGTAATGTTGGGCATGTTACCTAACCTCTCTATGCCTCAATTTCTTTATCTGTAAAAGTTAGGTTAGTAATAACTGACCTCAGGCAATTGTTTTGAGAATCAAATGAGGTGTGTTTTGGAGAGTATATATAAAATATCAATTAGCACATGAAATTTAAACTCTATACTAAGGATTATACAGGACTAAAATAGTTAATAATTTCAATGACAAAAAATCATTAAAAAAGGAAAAAAGAGGGACTTGGTAAATTTATTTTATTCCTGAAATGTTTGACTTAATACAAGTATGATTCTAAATAATATTTTTTTCTTTCTCTATGTATGTATATAAAATGTCAGTGCTTACACTACTTCTGTCCCTTAACTTTTCCTCTTCTGCTTAAACTTTCTCTGAGACATCTCATCTATGGCTACTAGAAATTCAACAGCCTTAATATTAAACCCATTGTGTTCTACCCTTCCCCTGAATGTATCCCTTTCTTTAAATGTCTTCTAACTAATGAAGTTTTGTTCAGGCTAACCTTAGTTTTAAAACCTTTAGTGTCTTTCCATTTTCTGTAGTAACTTTGTTTTGCAGGCTTTAGAGGTTTATGGCAACCTGCCTTATCTCCCCAGCTTTGCCGACTAGCCTCATATCCCAACGCTGGTATGCCCATTTAGTCTTGCACACATGGTTGAGCTACGTGTATTATTGTTTGTTTTATGGGCCTGTCTAATCCTTGGCTAAAGGGTGAACCTCAGGAGTGACTTCAGTACTGAGTTAAAAGGGTGTCTGGGGGCCATAGTCTCGGGGTTTCTCCCGTCTCTGTGCCACCAGGGCTCCAATATTGCTAATTATGATGTGTATATAGAAAAACAGATATATGAAATAATGAAATGTGAACGAAGTTGAACTTGGACATATACACTAAAATGGTAATTCTCAAAAATAATTTTCTAGAATCAGAAGGCTCAGTAGTTGACAAATAGCTAGTTATTAAGGAGTAAGGGCATCTTTCGAGGATTCCTTCCATAAATAATGATGATTAGTTGTTTTTGTTCAGCAGTCATTGTTCAGTTGTTCCAATTTTAATAATCCAATTACCATAGTCATTTTTCCATGAAATAATATATTGCAATTGAGAAAAAGATACAGTCCCTGACTTTACAAAGTTGCAACCTGATGAGGGAAAGAACTGCAATGCTGGAGGAATGGAAATGGGGAACCCAAGGTTGAGAAGGGGAGAGTGTTGATATATTGCAGGGTTGGCAACCAATGTCACAAAACAATATGTATATTAATTGTTTAATGAGCAACTAATTTGTTCTGTAAACCTTCATATAAAGCACAATTTAAAAAAAAAGGAAAAAAACAAAACAAAAAAAACCACTGCGACCTTTCAGAAGCAGATTGCCAGGCCTCTGTTCTGAGGTGCCTCTGAATGGGTTCAAACCTCCAACCTTTTGGTTAGTAGTAGAGCGCTCAACCATTTGTGCCACCCAGGGACCTACTCATTTATTAATGCCTGCTAATAAAAAGGTACAGAATTCTTTGTTGAGGTCATACAGATATTTCAGGAAATTCCTGACATCAAGATGCATACAATATAATAGAAAATAATTAATAATTCTAGTGTATCATACTTCATGCATTTATAGCAATTCAGAAGCAGAAGAGACCTCTATGACCTGAGTGGTCATGAAAGTAGCATAGAAGTAAGTCCTTTGAGCTGAATTTCAGTTCTTAAATAAGATTCAAATTCATTCATTCAACAGTATTTATTAATTACCTGCAACATGTCAGGCCCAGTTAAAGGTCCTTGTCCTCCTGTCACTTACAAGGGAAGCAGAAAACAAACCAAAGATCTCTGCCTCTATCTTATATCTCCCTATATAAATTATCTGTCTGCCTGTCTGTCTGTCTGTCTGTCTACCTGCCTGCCAGGTTGTGGTAAATGCTTTGCAGAAAAATTAATAATGATGAACATACGTATATATAGATGATGGTAAGGAAAGGGCAATTTCAGATACAGAATTAAGTTGGGAATATGCCTATTAGTCTAATTAAAAACTAATTTTGTAATTCCAAAGATAGAAATTAGAGCAGACACTTTTCTCTAAATGAGTGGGTGTCTTAGACTGGGTTCTCTAGAGAAGCAAAACCAGTTAAGCATATAAATGTATATATAGAGAGAAATTTATATCAAGGAATCGGCTCACGCAATCGTAGAGGCTGGAACTACCAAAATCCATGGATCGGAATAGAGGCTTCTCCCAACTCATGTAGCCACGTGGGCTGGCAAACCCAAGATCAATAGGTCAGAGAACAGGGCTCTTGCTCACAGGCTGTGAAAATTAACAAATCCCAGGACTGGCAGGCAAGACCGCAAGGCTTCTCCTGATTCACATAGCTTCCGGGGCTGACAAACCCAAGATTGGCAGATTAGAGAGCAAGGCTCCCACTCACAGGCTGTGAGGATCGACAAATCCCAAGATCAGCAGATAAGCTGATAGCTCAAGTCCTGAGAACCAGAGGTCGGGTGAACAGGAGCCAGCTGCAGGATCTAGAGTGAGCAAAAGCCCATGAGCCTTTGCCAGAATGTCCACTTATATTTGATGCAGGCCACACCCCCAAGGAAACTCCCTTTCAGCTGATTGGCTACTCACAGCAGATCCCATCATGGGAGTGATCACATGTAGACAATGAGAATCATGGGCCAACAAAGTTGATGCAGTCTTAACCATCACAGTAGATCATACACAGAAACTTAGGTTCATTGATTATGACTAAACTACCACACCCAAACGTGTATGCAATATTTTAGTGTGTTTTTTTTTTTTTTTTTTTTTTTTGGTCTTTGGGAGGAAGAATACAGGAGCCAAAACAAGAGTAGACTTACTGTTTCTTCACACAACCTGGGAAAGTATGGTGCAGTTGGTTCTAGCTAAGGGCAGAGAAGGTGGATGGGCCTAATCCTGACGGCCAGGGTTCTCCGAGAACTGAATCCCTTCTCATGACCTAAGCTAGATACTCATCCCTTTGCTGTACCAGGCTGTGCCAGGAAGAGACCATCATCATTAAGTATTCCCCACTGCACCCATCCAGACAGAGGGTGACAGTTGTGGACTAAGCCATCTTTTGAATGGCCTGACAATCTCCACTTAGCATAGTGCCTAGTGCATAACATGTTTTATAAACTTACGGTCTATTACCCAAAGTCAGGGACTCAATTTGAATCCAGGGATTTCTGGATTTACCACATCCAGTGTTTTCCACTCTGCTATGATGCTAACTTAGGTTTCCTAGGCTGCGTTGCATGCCAATCAGATTTTTTTTTTCTTTAAATGAGAAATTACATTTGGGAATTCTATTTAGTATTCATATCATTGAAAAATCTAAATTGTCAGAATTTCATTTACTTCTAATTTAAAAACTCACCATGAATTTTATCATCTCTTCCCCCACCCCTTAAATGAGGTGGGCTTTTCAAATTGCTTTTAAAATTATACAGATAATACATGCTAGCAATAAAATGCCCAAATAGTATGAAGTAAAATGTGCAAGTTTCCTGCTTCTGCTTCCTTTCTTAGCTTTAATTCTGTTAAAAACTGGGTATTTTTTCAGTTCTTCTCTTTTTTTGGTAATAAAAGTGGGCCCATTCTATCTATTTTCATACAGATTGCTTTTATCTCATAATATCATGGACACAACTTCTATATATGCACGTGCAGATCTTATACTTGACAATCCCTCTTTCTTTTATACCCCATATCCAAACCATTTGCAGATCCTGTCCAGGCAACCTTAAAATATGTCTCGAAACGTTACATACACTGCTGCCATCCTAATCCAGGCCCTATCTCTTCTTACCTGGACTACTTGATTTTCACATCACACGGGTATCCCGTCTTCACTTGACCCTTGCAGTGTATTATCCAGATAGCAACCAGAGTAACGCATTCAGAATGTAAGCCAGATCTTATCATCCCTCCTGCCAAAACTCTTCAGTGGTTTGCAGTCTTAAGAGTAAAAACTAAAATCCTTATGATAGCCTGTGAGAGCCTCAGTGATCTTGCCTCCCCAGCTATCTCTTTGAAATTATTTCTTAACACTTCCACCCTTGCTTGCTGCACTGTGGTCACACTGGCTCCTTGCTGTTTCTCAGATAAGCTGTGCTTGCTCCCAACTTGTAACCTTTGATCTTACTATTTCCTTTTCCTTTAGTAATCTTCCCCAGATTCCTCCTTGGCTGGAACCCTCACTCAGGGCTGAAATATCACTGCATCAGAGACTGTGCCCACTAATTACCACACATAAAAGAACATCTCTTACTCTCAGCTCCCTTACCTTACCTCACTTTATTTTTCTCTGTAGCAGTTATCATCACTGATATTTTATATGTTCCTTTATATTTTCTTTCTAAACAAGCTACTACCCAATGAAGTTTCCATGAAAGCAGAGAATTTATCCTATTTTTTCACTTATATGTGCCCCAAATCTGGAACACTGTCTGGCACATAATAGCTTCTTAATATATATTTACTGAATGAACCTTTGAATGATTAATGAGCTATACAATATCTATAGTGTATTCTAAAATATAAATCAATTATAATTTTTCCATTCACCGATTGTAGATATTTTGGCTGTCGCTAAATTTTCATGTTAAAAATTCTGTATAGTGAACATTCTTATGAAGTATTTCTGTAGAATATGTTTTCAATAGTAGAAATATTGCACCAAAGGGTATAAAAACTTGAAATTTGATACATGCTGACAAGGTGCCCTCCAAAAAAGACAGAGCATATGTATCTTTATAATACAGAGCATTTTTACCATAGACGTGTTGTATCTCTCAAATTTATTCAGGTTTTCATATATTTTAATGTGAGTTTTATTTGTGTATGGGAGTAGACTTGATATTTATTAGTACTGTTTATGGTTTTTTCAATGTCTGTGCAATGAATATGTAAGACGCATTCAGTAATGCATATCTTTTAAGGAGGCAGGAAAAAAATGGTTTTTAATATGTGAAGAATTTCCACTAAGTTGTGGATGTTAGGTGTGTTTCTGTTCAGTACTTTTATCATTACTCCTAGTGTTTTCTTAACCCATTTTTGAGAAATATCAAGATTAATGATGAGAAGGAATATATGATCTAAAAAGAAGATGTTATGCTGGTTCATCTACAGATAGAGATAGAAATTAAAAAAAAAATAACAGTGAAGGTTGCTACTTTTTATTGAATAATTTTTATTTTAACCTTCACAGGTGGAATTCAATGATAAAATATATATATAACCAATAAAAACTCATTTTATTATCCATGTCAGTAAGTCTAATACTTCCCACCTTCTCAAGCATTATGCTAATGAATTTTCAGATGAATGCATTTTAATTAAAAAACAGGAGTCAGTTGAAGAGTGTTACTCATAAGTAGGAGCAAATACAAACTGTGGTTTGTATGATCTGAAAAATGCTTTGAAGAAATCAACTGAGGAATCATTTGCTGGTAGCTCTGAGGAATGAAAATGTTTACAACACGTATCTTGTCCATAGTTATGTGGATCAGTATTCAGTAGGAAATGGAGTAAACATGTCCTCTGCATTCCAGAGCAAATGTTTCAGCAGGTCAGTGTCAAAAGGTTGCTAAATGGAAAAATGTTCCATGCTGTAGAAAGAACATAAAAAGAAAATTTAGGTCATTATTCAATAAGGCTCAGTCTCTCCACAGTTTCTTCCTAAGCCATCTGAAGAAGTAACAATCCATACACATAGAAAAGTTGCTTAGAGAGTAGCAATTAGAAGAAAATTCTCCTTTCCCTTCTCAATTCCCCCTGGAACTTTACTGAGAAATGTCTAGTAAGGGGTACATAGGTGATATTAACTAATTCTAATGTAGTGAATTAGAAAGTTTAGGACATAAGGCATGCCAGCCAGCTATGACTCATTAAACTGTTTACACTGCTGTTATACAAAAACCAAACCAAACCCGTTGCCTTGAAGTTGATTCTGACTCATAGCGACCTTTTAGCACAGAGTAGAACTGCCCCATGGGGTTTCCTAGGCTGTAATCTTTACAGAAGCAAACTGCCATATCTTCCTCCCACATAGAAGCTAGTGGGTTCGAACCACCTACCTTTCCGTTAACAGCTGAATGCTTAACCACTGTGCCACCAGGGCTCCTATACACTGCTGTTAACAGCTCAATTCAAATAGAAATAAAAAACACACTTACCCAAAGCTAGAATGCAACTGTCATGTCTTTGAGCCTTGGGGAGGAAAACTATGGACTCAGCGCACAGATGGTATTTTCATTCTTTCTAGTTGAAGGTTATGACTGTGGAATGAAAAGGAGAAAATGTGAAGTAAACAGAGGTGGCAGAGCTTGCAATTCCATATAGAGGGGCTCCTTGCAAGCTAGAGTACACATTTTATAAAGGCCTGGATCAATTCGTTTAGCAGGAGAATCCTCTCTCTGATCAGAAAGGTATCAAAATCACATTTAATAAAAATGGATAAAAAATTGTCCTGATAATTTCACAAACCAAATACAGGTGAGACAATAAAAGGTATGGAAAAGTTGAACTGATCAGAAAAATAAAAATTGAATGAAGTAAAATACTTAGGGATTTAACTGTCAGTATATTGAACAGAGAAGGAATAATGTACTCTGTTGGAAATTTTTTAAAATAAATTTATATTAACAAGGAGTGATCAAAGGGAATTTCTGAGTGAAAAACAGTAATACCATGACATTGGGAATTTAAAACTTAAGACTCAAAAGGGAGAGAAATCTATGAAGTAAGTTGAAATCTATGAAGGAGAAAAAATAAGTGTTGACAATAGGGGATGACTAAGCACATTACCATATTATACACACACACACACACACACACACACACACACACACTATCCCGTACACCTGTTGCTTTGATTCCGACTCATAGCGACCCTATAGGACAGAGTAGAACTGCCCCATAGGGTTTCCAAGGAGCCATTGGTGGATTCAAACTGCCGACCTTTTGGTTAGCAGTCGAGCTCTTAACCATTGCACCGGCAGGTTTCCTAACATATTATACACAGGGGTTCTCAATTTACATTTAAAAATTCGAACCAAGGTAAGATACAAAATGGGGCCTATAATGTCTAGAAATTTTTTCAGGTTTGCAAAATCATGCTTTCCTTACTTTTTTTTTCTTTTTATTAAAAACAATTTAGTGGTAATTGTCAAACATAAAGTAGAATTATATAATAAACTCCCACATTTCCATCACTCAGCTTCAACAACTGTCTAATGTCCTTGAAAAATTAAGATCAAATTCACACATAAAATCAGTCATTTTAAAGTGAAAAAATCAATGACATTTAGTGCTTTCACAGTGTTGTGGAACTACCACCTCCATCTGGTTCCAAAAGCTTTACTTACTTTTAGTTAAACTATCCTATTTTAATGTAGAGAATCTATAACAGGGAATGTATCAAAGAATCAGAGCATTTTATAATTGAAAATAATAAGTTATTAGATCAATCACATCTCTAAATTCCTGTAAAGGTGGCACTGATTGGTATTGGGAAAAAATACAGAATCCTTGGGAGAAAATAACAAGGTCACTTCAGAATTCTTAGTAAGTACTTAAGTAATCCCATCACTCGTCTAACAGTTTGTTGTACTGTGGTGGCTTGCTTGTTGCTCTGATGTAGGAAGCTATGCCACTGGTGTTTCAGATACCAGCAGGGTCACCCATGGTGGACAGATTTCAGCAGAGCTTCCATACTTCAACAGTCTGGGAAAAAGGTTCTGGCAATCTACTTCTCAAAAAATTGGCCAGTGAAAACCTTATGGGTAGCAGCAAAACTTCGTCTGATAATACTTTCAGAAGTTGAGCCCTTCAGGGTGAAAGACACTCAAAATACAACTGGGAAAGAGCTACCTCCCATAAGTAGAGTTAACTTTAATGATGTGGATGGAGTAAAGCTTTCAGGACCTTCATTTGCTGATGTGGCATGACTTAAAATGAGAAAAAACAGCAGCAAATATCCATTAATAATCAGAACTTGCAAAGTACAAATCATGAATCCAAAAAAATTGGAAGTAGTCAAAAATGAAACAGAATGCTTGAAGATAGATATCCTAGGCATAGTGAGCTGAAATTGACTTGTACTGGCCGTTTTGAATCAGACAACCATATGGTCTACTATACCAGTAATGACAAATTGAAGAGGAATGGTGTCCCATTTATCATCAAAAAGAACATTTCAAGATCTTTTCTGAAGTAAAAGCTGTCAGTGATAGGATAATATCCATATGCCTACAAGGAAGACTAGTTAATACAGCTATTGTTCAGAGTTACACACCAACCACTAATGCCAAAGGTGAAGAAATTGAAGATTTTTACTCTCTTCTTAAGTCTGAAATTGATCAAACATGCACTCAAGCTGCATTGATAATTACTGGTGATTGAATTGAGAAAGTTGGAAATGAAGGATTGGTAGTTGGAAAATATGGCCTTGGTGCTAGAAATGACACCAGAGATCACAGGATAGAATTTTGCAAGACCAACAGCATAAACAGTGACTATTGATGCGGCTTTTGCCAGATGGAATACGTAGGAATCAAAATGACTACATCTGTGGAAAGAGATGATGGAGAAGCTCAAAATCATTGGTCATAACAAGGTTAGGGGCCCACTGCGGAACAGAGCGTCAATTGCTCATATGCAAGTTCAAGTTGAAGCTGAAGAAAATTAAAACAAGTGCACGAGAGCCAACATACAACCTTGAGTACATCCCACCAGAATTTAGAGGCCATCTCAAGAATAGATTTGATGCATTAAACACTAATGACCAAAGACCAGATAAGTTGTGGAGTGACATCAAGGACATCATACATAAAGAAAACAAAAGGTCATTAAAAAGACAGAAAAGAAAGAAAAGACCAAAATGGATGTCAGAAGAGACTCTGAAACTTGCTCTTGAATGTAGCTAAAGTGAATGGAAGAAATAATGAAGTAAAAGAACTGAACAGAAGATTTTAAAGGGCAGCTCCACAAGACAAAGTAAAGCATTATAATGAAATGTGCAAAGATCTGGAGTTAGAAAACCAAAAGGGAAGAACATGCCTGGCATTTTTCAAGCCGAAAGAACTGAAGACAAAAATTCAAGCCTTGAGTTGCAATATTTAAGGACTCTATGGAAAAAAATTGAATAATGCAGGAAGCATCAAAAGAAGATGGAAGAAATACACAGAGTCACTGTATGAAAAATAATCAGTTGATATTCAACCATTTCAGGAGGTAACATATGATAAAGAACCAATGGTTCAGAAGAAAGAAGTCCAAACTGTACTGAAGACATTGGTGAAGAACAAGATTCCAGGAATTGACAGAATATCAATTGAGATGTTTCAACAAATGGATGAACCACTGGAAGCGCTCACTCATTTATGCCAAGAAATTTGGAAGACAGCTACCTGGTCAACTGACTGGAAGCAATCCATATATGTTTCTATTCCAAAGTAAAGCGATCTAACAGAATGCAGAAATTAGAGAAAAATATCACACACAAGTAAAATCATGCTGAGGAGAATTCAAAAATGGTTGCAGCAGTACATCCACAGGGAATTGCCAGAAATTCAAGCCTGATTCAGAAGAGGGCATGGAACAAAGGATGTCATTGCTGATGTCAGGTGGATCTTAACTGATAGTAGAGAATAACAGAAAGATATTTACATCTACTTTATTTATGCAAAAGCATTTGCCTTTCTGGATCATAACAAATTATGGATAACTTTGCAAAGAATAGGAATTTCAGAACACTTAAATTGTGCTCGTGTGGAACCTGTACATAGACCAAGAGGCAGTCATTCAAACAGAACAAGGGAATACTGCATAGTTTAATATCAGGAAAGGTGTGCATCAAGGTTGTATCCTTTCACCATACTTATTCAAGATGTATGTTGAGCAAATAATCCTAGAAGCTGAGCTATATGAAGAAGAAAGTAGCATCAGGATTGGAGGAAGACTCATTAACAACCTGCGATATGCAGATAACACAACTTTGCTTGTTGAAAATGAAGAGGACTTGAAGCACTTACTGATGAAGATCAAAGACTACAGCTTTCACCATGGATTACACCTCAATATAAAGAAAACAAAAATCCTCACAACTGGACTAATAAGCAACATCATGATAAATGGAGAAATGTTTGAAATTGTCAAGGATTCCATTTTACTTGGATCCACAATCAATGACCTTAGAAGTAGCAGTCAAGAAATCGAAGAACATATTGCTTTGGGCAAACCTACTGCCACGACTTCTTTAAAATGTTGAAAAGCAAAGATGTCACTTTGAGGACTGAGGTGTGCCTGACCCAAGCCCTGGTATTTTCAGTCACCCCATATGCATGTGAAAGCTGGGCAGTGAATAAGGAAGACCAAAGAATAATTAATGCCTTTGAACTATAGTGTTAGCTAAGAATATTGAATATACCGTGGATTGTCAAAAGAACGAACAAATCTGTCGTGGAAGAAGTACAGCCAGAGTGCGCCTTGGAAGGGAGGTTGGTGAGACTTCATCTCGTGTACTTTGAACTTGTTATTAGGGACTGGTCCCTGGAGAAGGACATCATGCTTGGTAAGGTAAAGGGTTAGCAGAAAAGGGGAAGACCCTTGACAAGATGGATTGATACTGTGGCTGCAACAATGGGCTCCAACATAGCAACGATTGTGAGGATGAGGCAGGACTGGGCAGTGTTTGTTGTACATGGGGTTACTATGAATTGGAACCAACTCAACTGTACCTAACAACAATAAGATTGGTAAGACTGGGGGAGAAGGACAGGAATAGAATCAAGAATCCTATTTCAACCATGTTTTCTTTTGCCTATTAGACATGCCAGTGAATATGTCAAAAAATGCTGTTGCATATATGAGTTTCGGAGTTCAGTGAAGAGGCCTGGGGTCTAGGTAGAAATATAGGGATTATTGGCACGAAGATGGTTTTTAAAATCATCAGACTGATTGAGATCATGTAGAGAGACAATGGAGGCATGAAAAAGTAACTGGGATAACTCATGATTTTAGTTACTTGTAGTATCTCTCCCTTCATAATTTCGGCTTCCACATCACTCTCATGATCTTTGTAATCACTCTATATAATAAACTTTCAGATTCACTTCCAGATTTTAACTGGATCCTCTCACCACCACCCCCCTCACCATCCCATGTTTCTTAATTCAGACATTTAAAGGGAGTTTCTGATTGGCCTCCCTCAACACAGTGGCCCCTTATCAGTCTGTCAGGGCCAACCTTCTTCTAGTAACCTGGATGAATTTTCTTTAATTTAGGAACCAATATTTTCAATATATACCCATATTAGATATTATGCTATATGTTTTAGATGTGTTACCAGATTAAGTGATTGAAATAAGCCTATGAGTAGGTATTAGTATTTTGATTTCATAGATTAAGAATTGAGGATCAAAGTAAATTTCCCTGGTCACATATCTTGCAAATTATGGAGTTCGTATTTGAAAACAAGACTACAAGCAGTCCCCAGTTTACGAATGTCCAACTTATGGATAACTAGTACTTGCCCTGTAATGTTATGTAAATTTGCCCTCACTTTGAAAAAATCGAACCATCCTTACTCGCAAGAAATTCTTCATTGCAGTCACCTTCACTTGTTCCACGTGCAATTTTTAAATAATTGAAAAGCCTTCAAGCCTTTTCTTGCACTAAAGTAATGCTAAATAAGAACCATATACACCTGTTCCGAGGTACATACAAATTCAAATTAAAGACTTAAAGACACAGTTAGGAATGGATCTCCTTTTTAACCTGGGGACTGCCTGTACCTAACTTCAAAGTCTAAATTGAAGAAGAAAAATTACAAAGATTTAAGCCCTAGGTTGCTTCTAGCTATGTTTACCTCCACATAGAGAAACTCTTTATCTACTGTAAGGCAGACACAAGCCATTAACCAAACACTAGAGAATAGGACTGAAAATCCTAATAGCATTTGAGCTCTGAATCTATTTTTCCCTGGGACCAACTGTACCCCTTCCTTTTCTATGGTATTATGGAAGCCAGTCACTTCTGGCTTTTTAGTGAAGATAGTGAAACTTTCAGCTGGACAGTCTTTAATAATACAGGCACTTGTGTACAAGAGCGGATGGGATGAATATTACTACTTAACATTATTAATAAATATGCTATTTAACAAAGATATTGTTTAACATTTTTATGGAAACATAATTCACATATAAAATTCACTCATTTAAAGTATACAATTCAGTGGTTTTAGTATATTCACAGAGTAGTGTCTGCATCACCACAAAGTTTAGAACATTTTGATCACCCCAAATAGAATCCCTTTACCCATTAGTAATTACTCCTCATGTCCAGCCCCGTTGTTAGCTGCCATCAAGTCAGCTCCAGACTCATGGCAACGCCTTGCACAATGAAATCAGACTGTTGTGATCCATAGGGTTTTCATTGGCTAATTTTTGAAAGATCACCAGGCCTTTCTTCTACTATGGCTTAGTCTGGAAGCTTTAATGAATCCTGTTCAGCATCACAGCAACCTGAAAATCTCCACTGACAGATGCGTGGTGGCTGTGCTTGAGGAACATTGACCTGGAATCAAACCGAGGTCTTCTGCAAGGAAGGTGAGAATTCTACCACTGAAGCATCACTGCTCTCAATGGTCCAGCCCTCCTGTTAAAAACCAAACCTGTTGCTTTTGAATTGATTCCTACTCATAGCAACCCTTTAGGACAGCGTAAAACTGCCCCGTAGGGTTTCCAAGGCTGAAATCTTTACAGAAGCAGACTGCCACATCTTTCACCTTCAGAGTCGCTGGTGGATTCCAACTGCCAAACTTTCTGTTAGCAGCCAAGTGCTTAACCACTATTATGAATACTGCTGCTATGGATATTTACGTACAAGTGTTTGTGTGGCGTATGTTTTCATTTCTATTGGGTGTATGTATACCTAGAAGTGGAATTTCTGGGTCGTATCGTTAACTCTGTGTTTAACATTTTCAGAAACTGCCACGCTGTTTTCTAAAATGATGGGACCACTTTACATTCCCACTTGGAATGTGTGAAGGTTTCAATTTCTTCACATTTTTACCAACGCTTGTTATTGTCTTTTTTTTTTTTTAATAGACATCCTATTGGGTGTGGAGTGGTATCTCATTTTGGTTGTATTTGTGTTTTCTTAATAGCCAGTGATGTTCAGATTCTTTCATGTGCTTGTTGCCATTTATATATCCTTTATCCATTTTTAAGTTGGGTTTGTGTTTTTATTGTTGAGTTGTAAGAGTTCTTTATATAATCTCAGTATAGCTCCAATTCTTTGGGTTTTATGTTCTTCATGGTATCATTATGGAGTCCATGGGTGATGCATGGAGCCCTGGTGTTGCAGTGATTAAGAGCTATGGCTGCTGACCAAAAGGTTGGCAGTTCAAATCTACCAGCCGCTCCTTGGAAACCCTATAGGGCAGTTTTGCTCTGTCCTGTAGGGTCACTATGAGTCAGAATTGACTCAACCGCAGTGAGTTTTTTTTCTGGGTGGTACAATCAGTTAAGTGCATAGCTACTAATCAAAAGGTTAGTGATTCGAATACACCCAGAGACACTTTGGAAGAAAGGCCTAGTGATCTACTTTCAAAAGGTCACAACCTTGAAAACCATGTGGAGCAGTCCTACTCTGCACACATGGGGTCCCTGTGAGTCAAAATCAGCTTGATGGCAAGTGTTACTAGTATCATTTTCAGCACAAATATTTTTAGTTTTGTTAATATTCGGTTTATCTATTTTTTTTCATTTTCACTTGTTCCTTTGATAGCATATCTAAGAAACCATTGACTTATCCAAAGTCACAAAGATTTACTTCTACATTTTCTTCTAAGTATTTTATATTTGTAACTCTTAATATTTGGGAATATGATCTATTTCACATTATTTTTTGTTTTGTTGTTTAAGGAAGGAATCTGACTTCATTTTTTGTATGTGGATATCAAGTTGTCCTGAATACTAGGCTTTTAAGTAATAAATACAGTAGTCATTAAAGAATCAGGAGGAAAACAAAACTGTACCTGGGATGATTAGGGAAGCTTTATGAAATATGTAGCATTTGAGAGTTTTCTGAAGTGTGAATAGAATATGGAATGGTGGAGAATATTAGGGGAAAAAATTACAAGCATGGTTGGAAAAGATAAAGGGACCAAAAAGTTACATTATTTTATTTTTGGCTATGCCAATGTTTGTAGAGAACCTGGAACTTAAACAAAAACAGACCCTGAGGAAACAAGTTACAAGTAATGGCCTTTGAGAGTTGCCTCAAAATTATCCCATACTGGGAACAACTGAGCTTATGTATTTTTAAACTAGTTCTTGAGAGTCATTTGATTTAGGACTATGTTTGGGAGTGTACTAACTCCCCAGAACTTGTAGCCTACTCTGACATCATGAGTACCTTCCTCAGTAGAACTTAGACTACTCTTCAGTTGATGGGTTTAAGGTATAAAAACTGGTGCAATTGCAGAAAGTGGTCTAGGATAATTGTTTTTCATTGTCACAGCTGTCGTTACTCCTCAGTATCATTTGGTCTTGAAATTCTTTGGTAGTATAGGTACCCTCATTGGCTTCCCAACTATCTTATTTCTGGGAACATCATGATGTTAGCCATTACCACAGATACCTGTGTGTTAGTGCCCCCAGTTGCTTTTCAGACTTGGCTGCTCATATTGGCACTTACAGCAATTAAATACACTGCCTCTCTTGGCGTGGTGGTTAAGTGCTACAGCTGCTAACCAACAGGTTGGCAGCTCGAATCCACCAGGTGCTCCTTGGAAACCGTGTGGGGTAGTTCTGCTCTGTCCTATAGGGTCACTGTGTGTTGGAATCAACTCAATGGCAGCGATTTCCCTCTTGCTGCAGTGGTTAAGAACTCTGCTGCTAACCAAAAAGGATCGGCAGTTTGAATCCACCAGCCATTCCTTGGAAATCCTATGGGGCAGTTCTACCCCGTCCTATAGGGTTGCTGTGAGTCAGAATTGACTTGATGGCAATGAGTTTTCCCTTTCTAGTTATGTGTTGCCATCTGGCCCTGCTATTCCAAAATCCCATTATCTCTGTTGAAACTGGGGAACTGGAATTACAAGAAGACTCTTCCACGCCAGTCTTCAAATCTAGTTTATGATGGAAAACCACCATTGAGTTTCTCAAATGTATATGTTTCGTTAGTGTATTCCTTATTGCTTAAGGGAGATTAGTGTTCAGGTGCATCCCAGTAACATAGTCAGATGATGGATTTTCTGTTGTTGTTGTTGTTAGATGCCGTCTAGGCACTTCTGACTCATGGTGACCCCATGTATAACAGAGTGAAATGCTGCCCAGTGGTGCACCATCTTCACAGTCATTGCTGTGTTTGAGCCCATTGTTGCTGTCCATCTCATTGAGGGTCTTCCTCTTTTTCGCTGACCCTCTACTTTACCAAGTATGATGTCCTTCTCCAGGGACTGGTCCCTCCTGATAACATGTACAAAGTATGTGAGATGAAGTTTCACCATCCTCATTTCTAAGGAGCATTCCAGCTGTACTTCTTCCAAGTCAGATGTGTTCATTATTCTGGCAGTCCATGTTATATTCAATATTTTTTGCCAACACGATAATTCAAATGCATCAATTCTTCTTTGGTCTTGTTTATTCATTGTCTAGCATTCACATGCATATGAGATGATTGAAAATGCCATGGCTAGAATCAGCAGCACCTTAGTCCTCAAAATGACATCTTTGCATTTTAACACTTTAAAGAGATCTTTTGCAGTAGATTTGCCCAATGCAGTGTGTCATTTGATTTCTTGGCTGCTGCTTCCATGGTCATTGATTGTGGATCCAAGTAAAATGAAGTCCTTGACAACTGCAGTCTTTTCTCCATTTATTATAGTGTTGTTCATTGGTCCAGTTGTGAGGACTTTTGATTTCTTTATACTGAGGTGTAATCCATACTGAAGGCAGTAGCCTTTGATCTTCATCGGTAAGTGCTTCAAGTTCTCTTTGCTTTTAGGAAGCTAGGTTGTGTCATCTGCATATCTCAGGTTGTTAATGAGTCTTCCTCCAATCCTGATGTCGCATTCTTCTTCATATAGTCTGGCTTCTAGGATTATTTACTCATCATACAGTTTGAATAAGTATGGTGAAAGGATACAACCCTGACATACACCCTTCCTGATTTTAAACCAGGCAGTATCCCCTTGTTCTGTTTGTATGACTGCCCCTTGGTCTGTGTACATGTTCTGCATTAGCACAGCTAAGTTTTCTGGAATTCCCATTCTTTACAATGTTATGCATCATTTGTTAGGTGGGCTCTCTAGTGTTATTTAATAAATCCATTGTGCACGCTCATGACTCAGAACTTTTTGACCCTTTCATCAGAACTTTGCACAGCCTTCATTGTAAGAAATATGCTGGAGTTATGAATTAATCCTCTGTAATTTGGTACTTTCACAGTCAGCTCCTGAGGTTGACTTAGATCCTGTCTGTGCTTCTGCAAGAGACTAGGGTCTCAGTCAGTACCTTTCATTTCACACTGCGTTCTGAGTTAGATCTTGACCAAGTTGAAAATACCGTTTTTCTTCCTGTAGTTCATTGATGGCACTTGACAGTAACCTGTGCCCTTACAATTACCTATGCTACTGTAGTTTACTCTTTAAAATCCTAGCAATACTACGTAAACCAGTGCAACCTTTCCACCTGTATAATATTGTAATTTACCACAAATAAGAATGTTAGTAGTTGATACCTTCAGCATACCAGAGTTTATGTCCATCCCATTTAACACTAGTAATGGAGTCCATGTTGCTGTTTGGCCAGCTAGTAATCCAGTTACGTGATTATATCTGAGGAACCTCATTCTTAGAATTGGTTCTCATACCAACTGTGTTAGTTTCAGTTCCCCTGAGAGGTGCTGAGAGAATAATTTGAGTACAGGTATTTATTCAGAAGATGCAAGGAACACAGGTAGGGGAGGAGAAATGATATAAAAAAGGGATGACATCCAGTAAAAGGTGCTTTATTAAGCTAGTTACCACATGGGTAAGTGGGGACATTTGGAGAAGTGGTATAAAGCACTGGTCTCATACACAAAATTCTTTGAGTTATTTGTTGAGGGCTTTTCCTCTGGGGGAGTTAATTTTTCAGCACTGTAACCTGATGTGTGCCCAGATTGCCTGCCTTCTGCAGTTTTGGAGATTAAAAGCCCTCATGCATAGAATTGATGTTAGCCAGAGCACCCTGAAAGGTCAGAGGAAAGGAGCAGAGCACTGACAGCATCTGCTACAAGGAAGAAGTGAAATTAAAGTCAGTTGATGTCAGAGCATGGAGGGCATTGGATGCCATTCAAGGGAAGTGTTCAGACTTCATCCTCTTCGAAGTTTTCTTGAGAAAGAATTTAACATAACAATTGTCCTTTAGTAAAGATATACTGAAGTAGTGCAGTGATAGATTGGAAGACACAGACTAAATTAGGTAGTGTGGTGGAGAGGTTAAGATTAGAATGTTCCCATGGGGACATTATAGGACATGAGGTGGGGGGATACAATAACATGATCTTTCTTCTATTTCCAGTTCTGACTGAAACCTTCAGCCACTCCTAATACTAAAGCCACTATTGGAAGGTTTACCTAGATAAGATTGTATTCTGAGCACACCTCAGCAAAAATATTTCATGTAAAGAAAGGGATTTTTTTCTCAAAAGAATTGTGAACTTGATCTGTACAGAAGGCAAATACCCCCCAAGGTTATTTTTTCTCTGTTCCATTGTGAAGAGCCCAGGAAATTTTTCCCCCTCACCTTTAAACTTAAATGCCTTGTTTCAGATTAAGCAAATTAGCCTCATTCAGGCAGAAGCAGCTTTATGTATGGAGAGGCAACAATTCCTTGCCTGAATTTGAGTCTTTTGCCCTTGTTCAGTCACCTGCATGTACCCTTTGAATCCCATTTAGAAATCCTTCTCATTTCCAGTAGTGGTTTGCCAAAGACAAAAGAACAGAAATTAGACCGATAAGAGAAAAATAAATGAAAGAGAAAGCAGTGAAGAGCAATTTTCTTTTTTTTTTTTAACTTTTTTTTTCTTTTACTGTTGTAGTTTAAATGAAGTTTATATTTCAAGTTAGTCCCCCATACAAAAATTTATACATACATTGTTATGTGAACCTAATTGTTCTCCCCATACTGTGACAGCACACTCCTCCTTTCCACCCCTGATTCCTCACGTCCATTCAACCAGCTCTTTACCCTCTCCAACTTCCCATCTCACCTCCAGACAGAAGCTCCCCATTTAGTCTCTTGTAGCTAGTTGAGCTAAGAGGCAAGCTCCTCACGAGTATCATTTTATGTCCCACAGTCCAGTCCAATCCCAGTCTGAAGAGCTGGCCTCAGAAATTGTTTTAGTTCTGGGCTGATAGAGAATCTGGGACCTTACTTTCCAGGGTTCTCCAGTCTCAGTCAGACCATTAAGTCTGGTCTTCTTACTAGAATTTGAGTTTTGTACTCCACCTTTCTCCTGCTCCACCCAGCGCTCTCAGTTGTGTTCCCTGTCAGGGTGGTCATTGGTGGTAGCTGTACACCATCTGGTTCTTCTGGTCTCAGGCTGATGAAGTCTCTGGTTTATGTGGTCCTTTCTGTTTCTTGGGCTAATACTTTCCTTGTGTCTTTGGTGTTCTTCATCCTGCTTTACTCCAGGTGGTTGGGACTAGTTGATGCATCTTAGATGGCCGCTTGC